>NW_003315621.1:0-158429 GCF_000151505.1 Trichophyton verrucosum HKI 0517 | reverse complement strand
TGATTTATTATTGTTTTATTCCGGAACTTCTACACCGCCTGGCGTTCAAGTATATACCACCTAGAGCTTTGTTTTATCTTCACTCAGCTATTATGAGCTTTTGATTGATTTTCTCGGAGTCACTCATTTATGCCTTGCTTGCAAAGTTTATAGACGACTTAAAACGGGCTTTAAATTGTATTATAGATACTATATCTATCTAATACAAGCTTTGAACTTACCTACTCTAGTATATTAAGTACTGGATACTTGTTTTTGGTAATTTTTTACATTATTAGGCCAGAAATATCTATAACTAATATAAATAAGAGTTACTTGGCTTTCTTATAGAGGTAGATTTTCTAACTGCTAAGCTGCTATCTTTACTAATTCATAAAAAATTTGTCGCATTTTACTATAATTTTAGCCAACCTTGAGAGATCTAGGTGCACACGGCCGCCGGCGCTATTGGTAGATAGACCTCAAGTATTCTCCCATCTCTATCCAAATTGGTAAATTCACAGTGATTAGTTTCAACAACAATGATGGGATATCCCTTTCTGCCTGAATAATTCATGTGTAACATGTTAGGTAGTTCTGGTTGATAGCTATTAACTAAATCTCAATATTTCAGATTTGCAGTACATACACACGAGCTTACCACAGTAAGTACTTATACTTCCAATGTTTCTCTATCACCCTATCCTTTAGGAGTTCCGGCCGTCTCTTATATGAAGGTCGCTAGTGGGCGAGCGGAGCAGATGAGATAACTAATGTGGTGAATACCATTTATCCTTGGTAAGTATCTCGCGAACAAGGATCACACGCAGGTCTGGCAATGCATATCCCCAGATAGTTAATTGGGCGGATTCTGGCTAATAGACGCACTAGAAGGAAACGGCGGACTTCTGCCTATATATAGGATGGGCCTTAAGGTCGGCGACCTCCATCTTGAGATCACAGGTCTCCATTCGAGACTGACCAAGAGACGTTATCCGTGGCTTGGTGGGTATCGGTCAGGTATAAGAGTACTCCGTAGAAGCTCAGGGAGTGGCTTTCGTAATGGCCTCCTCTCTACCATGAGGGCCAATGAGTTGATTTCGGCATGCTGTATTGCTGCATCGCCAAGTGGATGCATGGATGCTCTTCGCTGCAAGGCAGCCTAAAGCAAGTGATCGTCTTGCATTGTCCAATTACTTGCCAATAAAATAGCTAGACATAATGGAGGGGTATCGTGGTCTCTATAGGCTCATCACATGAGGGGCCGAAAGTAAAGAATATTATATTGTCTGGGTCATCCTCATAAAATGCAGTCAGCGAAAGGAATATTTTTTGAGGTTGTTTGGAGAAATGCCGAAGAAGCGCCCCCAGCCACCTACGCCTCCCGATCTGCCAACGCCTCCTACAAACTCAAGGAAAAAGGCATATTATCCAGCCGGGGATGCAGTGTATTATTGCCGCCAGGGAGGTATGGTTTACGTATCAATAATATACGGAGTACGGTTTAGCTGATTTAGCAGTAGAAAGCGAATGGCACACCGGTATAATTGATAATGAGACGTCTAGCACTCAACTACACGTAGTATGTTTTACCTCGAAGCTTAGATTATTATGGAATTAACGAAAATGGCAGGTTAGAGATGATGCCACCGGGCAGGTCGAAAACATCAATGCCGAATACATTCGAGAAAAGATATAACACGATAAGCTCCTATTCCAGACCTTCCACTTGCTCTAGGGACCTTAAAACCCACTTCCAAAGTCTGTCATCTGCTACAAATATGCTCCCGCTGCGTCGTATACCTTTATTATCGTTCTTGCGGTACCGAGATGTCCATTCGGAAACTAGTGTCAATTTCCTCGATACTGTCAGCCCAACCATGTCCCTCTGAAAGTAGGCTGCCTCACGACGCATTACGCGGTCTATAGATTCATCGTCTTGTTTCATTTCATCGTGCTTTTTTATGTAGCTATCCGATCGCTGTTGTGATTGAAAAAAAGTCGAGAAATCCAGATTATTTTGGTCACTTAACCGCCAGATCTCTTTGAACTGAGAGTAGTCTCCCGAGGAATCAAAGCTCACTAGCCGATAGAATAACCAAAGGAATCTGCGACTCGGAAAGGCTCGTAGCCTGGAAGATATTATATCTCCTGTAGATATCGATCTACTTAGTCCATCTTCAAAAGCAGCAATTAAAGGGGCCTCCAATTCGTCCCGGGATTGCGGAAGACCAGGCGCCATGAGAAGGACCGACAAAGGGACGGATGAGCAGAATGCCCAGTCAATGATGCACGTAATTGTGCAATCGTCATCCACGAATATATTGTTCACATTGAGATCAGGATGATGCAAGGTAAATTCAAGGTTGGTATCCCGGGGGCCTGCCGCTGCTCCTTTCATCGTCCATTTTGATGCTATTGCACGTAAAAAATTTCCGACTACTATGTAGTCAGTGCGATTATCAGAGCCATCGATTTTGGAACCAAGAGTAACAAAATTATTCCACTGCTCGCATGCTCTGCGATATTCGCGATCATTGTTATATCTCTTGCGGGTCGGCAGGGGCGCGAAGAAGCAGTGGTGGTGAAGCTGGAGACACTCGGCATGCTGCAAAAATCCTAATACCAGGGCGTCAACGTATTCGTTCTCACAGGAGAATGGCCCCCGGGGTAATTCATCCAAGCTATCTCTGTCAAAGTCCACCAGTCCCCGTGATAAACAGCTCCCTACCCGAAAATGGCCATCTTCTTCCTCAAAAAGTGAGCCGATCTTTTCAAATCTGAGCTGAGAAAGCTGCCACGTTATGGAACCCAGTTGAGATAAGACCTTCGCCTTTTCTTTTAACGATAGGGCCGATTTTTGTGACCCCCGTGGTTTCCACTTTGTGCTGAGAGGGGAGCCTTTGGCTTTACTCATTAAAATATAAGGTACTCCAACACTATTGTCTTTCGAGCAGCTTTTTGGTGATCAGCGGAATACCAGGAAAACTTCCAGATCGATCATACCTATACGCGTAAACTTCTGGGACGGGTATGGCTGAATTTGACTTGATATATTTTAATGTAGCTGCTTCACTCGCTACTAATTTTTGGATCGTTTCTGGCGACTGGATAGTGCCATCATATCGTGGAGATCGAAACACCCATTCGACTCCATCGTCAAATACCACGAACACTGCCCAGTACAAGCTGCCGCCTACTGGTACTTGAGTAACATCGCAACAGCAGCATCTCCCAACCCGTAAAGAACTTGCGAGCTGGCAGAGTGCATCAACATTAAAATTTGCATGGCGAAAGATGTTGAGAGGCATACTGTGATTTTTGGGTCGCGAGACGTGCTGGAACAATTGAGATATGACGTGTTGACGGGACGTGGAAGCTATGAAAATATATCTATCATCCGATGGAAACCAACCTTAAATGCTTGGCAGCCAGATTCTACTTAAACCTTATTGATATGTAGATCGATTAGTATCACGTGATTGCCTTATCAAACTTTTTTTATTTGCGACGAGAAAAAAAGATGCTGGACTGCGACCTTATTGAACTATTCATCATCTTCATCTTCATCAAGGACTTATCCATAATTGAATCGTTATAGTTCCTGTGAATTAAACCCATCCAGGGAATAACAATGGGCTGGTTCTGGGCATCGGCAACACCGGCTGTGAAGCAGCCTGAAATTCCTACTCCGTCACCTAGTGATGCGACCCCCGTAAGCAACCTCCCTTCTGTCTCTCAATTTGAATGAGGAATAACCTGACATATATATACCAGTCTCGATGTCCCGTACAGCATGGCCAGCCCATGAATACCAATGCCACGCCTATACCAGAAGGATCATGTCCAGTTCGAGCCAAGGATTCACCATTCTACGTTCCTCCATCAACCTCCGCGAAACCGCAAAATGCAACACCTTCGGCCCCTGAGCCTGAACAAAAGTCCGTCCTTTCAATGTTGAATCCACTCAATTACATGTTCGCCGACATATCTCAATCTCGAGCACCGAATCAAACAGTCGAATTGTCCGTGGATCGAGAGCCATCGTCCATTCCACGTGGTGACAGCTCCGGCGCAAAATGGGAATATCCTTCTCCCCAGCAAATGTACAATGCCATGCTTCGGAAAGGGTACACGGACACGCCACAGGATGCAGTCGAGTCTATGGTGTCAGTACATAACTTCCTGAACGAAGGCGCATGGCAGGAAATCGTTGATTGGGAGCGTACCTTCTCTAAGGGTCTAGTTCAAGGCTGGCAAAAATGCAGACGTGGATCGGAAAATCTAGCCATGGACCTGGAGCGGGAGAGAATGAGATCCGGTGCTGGCGGTGAGACCGATGATGAGCCACGTCTAGCTAGATTCATGGGTCGACCACAGGATCTTACTCCCAAGGCTCAGTTTTTCCAGTTGCTGGGTAGAGTGTACCCTTCTAAATTCGGGTAAGCATACCGTCATATATAGTGAAGGCTCTTTCTATGACTTACTAGCTAACGGGTTATTCCAGTACTGCTCCCCCATTCGACAGACATGATTGGTATGTTCTACGCAAAACTCCACAGGGAGATAAGGAGATCCGATATGTGATTGACTATTACTCCGGCCCCCCCGAGCCTACGGGAGAGCCCGTGTTCTTCCTCGACATTCGCCCGGCTGTCGATACCCCTACGGCAGCGGCCGAACGGCTGCTGAAATGGGGAGGAGACATCTGGTGGCGTGCCAGCGGCGGAGCGGCCAGAGAGAATCAATAGATGTAAGATGTAATAATAATATGTGGGCGAGAGCTGAACGATGCTGTGTATGATTAAACTTATTCAGATATCTTGATATTGGCATGGGGCTGGGACGGTGTTTGGATTGGTTGTTTAATGCATCAACGGCATGTATGTTTGCTTTGGATATAGCTAATTGCCATGGGGGCTTTTCTTCGCATGTATCTCAACTCTGTGGGTTACTATTTTTCTTAATCCCAGCGCTTATTCATATATTTAGTTTAAGCATGCCCTGGTCGGATATATGTAGAAATATAAAATCATAATAATATCGTTATACACCGCTAGCCTTACAGCTCTATCCGTATCTTTATATGTTTGATTCATGTAGATGCCCTCTTTTTAGAATTGCTTTATTTCAGGTTAAAGTCATCTAGAGTATCACAGATTCAAGACAAGCTAAGTTCTAGGTTCGTTGCCAGAGTTGACCTGGTCGAAGTAACGAAGGCTTTGTTACCCCTTTAGAGACAGCAAGCTCCTTGTGTCCAATGGGGATCTTGAGTCCCTAGGCGCAAGTCACTGCTCTCTAAACTTGAAATAGATAATGATATATTTGAGTCTCATATCAGTATCCGCGAGGGCAGGCCGGAGAAACCACCTGGGGATACTCATCCTGTAGACGAGGCATTAAAGTACCATTTCCCCTGATTGGATTTGCGCCGGGAACAAAAGGAAATATTGTATTAAATATTCTTGCAGATACCAAATGAGACGTAGAAACACTGGTCTGTAAAGGGTCATATGCATGTAGCAGTATAACGAAGACAAATGAAATGCGGCCCACCCTGTGTGCCTAAAAAGAACTTGGTATCATGTCGAATGATTGATAGCTACTATCAAAATGTTATCATTTTCCCTTTCAGGAACATATCGTTCACGCCCTTCTGAGCAGTCTCAAATCTCACGACTGAACAGGATTCACTCTCCAGATGATGAAATAATGCAGCAAGTGTCACAAACTCCTTGCCGCACTGGCTTCGGTCGTTGGGACAACGATAGACCTTCTGTTTGTGTACGGGAGAGTTGAGATGCTGGTTCAGACCATGGCGGGTTTTGAAACAAGATGGGCAAAGATAACATTGCCAGGACGAGCCATTGAAGGCTTGATCGGTGGCATAATAATTGGAGTTGTCTTCTGGATGCCATTCGAGCTGCTTGAGGGTAACGCGCCCATACGGATCACATTCACGGACCTTTCGGAGAATGGTTTCCCGGTTCATGTACGGTGCGTTTGGGCAAGCAGCTCGTTCAAGATGATGTGTGAGGCCACTGGCGGTCGCGTACCCGGTTTTGCAAAAGGGGCACTTGATACCTTTGCCTACATGGACCCTCGATCTGAGGTGCTGCGGCCATGGGAAATTGATATCAGATCTTTACACCTCACTGGTTGTACGGGAAAGTGAAAATAAGCCTCACCATGTTTAGATTATTCTTGTTCTCAAATTTCCTCTCACAGGCCTTACAATAGTATTTATAGTGCCCGACATCCTTCATGTGCTTCTGGACGGCTGCCTCCGACGTATATCTGTTTGTGCAGGTGTCGCATTCGTAAGGGTAGTAGTCTTGTTCCCAATGGCCGACGGCATCCATGTGTTGGTTCGCCGCAGGTTGAGTACGGAACGTCTTGTGGCAGACCTCACAGTCAAAGGTTGGCGCCCTGTGGTTTGTAGCATCCATGTGTTGGTTACAGGCACGCGAGGTAGCGAAACGACGCGTACACGTATCGCATTCAAAGGAGTCATCGTCGCTGCTAGAGTCAGACATTGCCAAGTGGGCTTAGAAGTGGCCAGGTAGCCACTCTAGATGGGGACAGATTCACACAAAGTATTTGGATCAGACGGTCTTTGGTCTTCTATCCCGCTGGCCGTCGAGATAACCAGTAGTGGTTCAGGCCTTTGCAGCGTTGGATCTGAAGAGCCCCTGAGCAGATCAACTCTGGCGGGCGAATGAAACGCATCACCTGACGACGCTAGTACCTGGTTAGGTTCCATAACTAAATGGAGTCAGCCAAAGTTGGTTGTTAGTCGAAGCTTGCGGTGTTTTGGAGAATTAAGGGCGTGCGGAGGACAGGACACAAGCCCCAACAACCGCCATCGCGCGGCCGCTGATCAGTCCTTCCCTACAGGTGTGTAGACAGTATACAGCATCGAGGCCTCTGGTAGTATTCTGCCAAGTGAGAGGCCGCCGTGTCAGCTGGGAAGCGAACTGGCCATGGCTATCAAGGTTACCATGCATCACATGTACCACCTGGGAGGCACGCGAGCATCCAGGATGCGGCGAACTTGCAGCAGCGGACAGGCGCAGGCGGCAGGAAGCTTGTATAAAAAGCTCGCCTCTGCTGTGGCCTCCGGCTTCTTTCACTTCGCCGTTTGCCCATAGCATAGATAAGCGCATTCTTTCCCTATAACAGCACATCACCGAGTCCATGGTGGCGCTTTCTTCGTTGTCTGTGATTGTAGTCTGTTGCACCTCGAGGGCCAGGGTTGGATGTGGCCCCTTTGCTCCTCCGGTGATAACAAGCAGTCACCTCGGGACCTAATATCCTTAACCGCGTGCACGTTTGGGCTTACACTCGTTTGCCAGTCCGTACTTCTTTTGCATTTGTCTAGGCAAAGTTATATTGTATATTGCACCGTGGCAATATACATAGCAGTCACTCGTTGTTCCTGTACAAGGCCACCCCCACCTGGGTTTTTATTTATTTATTTATTTTTTTTTTTTTTTTTAATTCTTCTTTGTTGAGAGAGAATGGCAGAGCAGATCACCGGGGCCCCGAGGCCCGCCCGTCATCGCGTTCGCTTAATCCCGTCCCAGATTGACAAAGAATCGATCGCCAGTCAGCCAAAGGCTCGAGACAGCCCGCTAAAGCGACTAAGGAGGGATCTACAGACTTGTCTTCAGCTGCTTCCGAAGCTTCCAAATATCTTCCGGCCCTTGCATGCTCCCAGACCGACGGACGAACTATACCTCGGAAAACGGAGCATACTAAACCTGGTTGGCTTAGTGCTCGTTTCTTTACTCGAAGCAATTCTCCTGCTTATCTCCTGCCTGTCAATATTGCTGTTGCCAGGAGCAATTAGTTGTTGCCTATGTCTGGTAAATCTCCGAATAGCGGGTTGGGCCTGCGCCCCTTTCCACGGGCCAGCCATTTTCCACACCGAGCCGGGTCCATATAACGCTCGGTATACTACGGAGGAGCGTTGGATATTTATCAATGGGGTCGTAGTAACGTAAGGCTCACTTCCCGCTCCACCTGTTCCCTGTTAATTGTTACCCCCACTAAATAACAAACTTCAATTTTTTGGGTATATGTAGTTCCTATGGGCTGGAACAGAATTGCAGGCAGCTGGCCGAGATATTCCGGCGTCCTATCACGGGTATCCAAAATCGCACCTTCGGCCTTATTGGGGACTTGATTGAATGTATCATCCAGCGGACATTCTCGTATAATACTTACGACGTCCGAGTTGCATACGACTACCTCAAAAAGGTACTAGTCGACCCAGGAGTCCAGAAAGTCGTCCTAATATGCCATTCCCAGGGCGCGATCGTCGCGTCGTTGGCGCTGGACATGTTGTTCGCGGACCTGCCGGCGAAGCAGATGGCCAAACTTGAAATCTATACCTTTGGGTCAGCCGCGGACCATTTCAATAATCCCTTGAACGACACTGGAACCGGAGGAGTGATCAGGCACATCGAACACTATGTCAACAAGAATGACCCCGTTCCTCAGTGGGGGGTTCTGCGTAGTATAAGTAACCCCAAGAACAAGTATGCTGGACGGGTGTTCATCTGCGGGGATGGCCACGGGCACTTGTTTAACCAGCACTATTTGTCGCAGATGTTTCCCCTGGGAGCAGAAATATCACCCAGCAGGGCATACTTCGTCAACCACACTGTTTCGGTCGACAAAAGAGTCTCGGAGGCTCGCCACCGGTTTGTCTGCCAGGAGGCTAACAAGTTGACTCCCAACGAGGACGGCCCTTCGAGCCCAAGTGGGACCGCAGCCAGGGGAGCGATTGGCTTTTTAACGGGGATGCTAGTCAGGGAAGTGAGCAGGCTGAGCCAGTATATGGCAGGGAGGGAACCAGATGCTGACCATCCACCAGAAATGCGAGACAGTGAAAGGTTGGCCACCCCATCCAGATAACTAGCAACTCTAGCTCGAGTTCATCAGTGCCAGAGCCATTGAACCGGGTCCTTCCTGTGGGATATGGTTGGCTGTCTCAACAAAGGGGCCACTTAGAAACAACTGATCGTGTTTCCCCTCGAGCTTGAGTCCATTTTTTCCTTGTTTTTTTGCCGGCTAGAATCCAAGTGCCACATGGTGATCCTTTTTATTTATTTTTTCCCTTTATTTTTCTCCGTGTCACCATCTCGCTCCAACCTCGGAAGGCCCCCATCCCCATACCCCTGTACATAGACTTATAATATCAGCCCCTTTCTTTATAATAAACAAAATGGCAAATACTCAAGTTTTCGCTTGCCGTCCAGCCTGGTTGCAAAAATAAACACTCGGACTATCGTATCGCCGGAGGTTTATCCGGAGCTTTGGCCAATCAGTATGCTAATTCTCCGGAAGACCCACTT
Organism: Trichophyton verrucosum HKI 0517; assembly: GCF_000151505.1. Classification (NCBI taxonomy): domain Eukaryota; kingdom Fungi; phylum Ascomycota; class Eurotiomycetes; order Onygenales; family Arthrodermataceae; genus Trichophyton; species Trichophyton verrucosum. Next base: position 149,088 of record NW_003315621.1, on the reverse strand, counting down.
ATTAGTCATCGCCCGCGCTATCAAAAGGGATGTACCTTATATTAGGGTTGATAATAGTAGCGCTCTTGTAGCGCTTGGGATGGATAGTGTTGGCGGGCGGCATGGAGTATCGAGCGCATCTGTTGCCGAGGGGATCTTTTCTGGCAGCTGCTGACGCGGAACGGTCCCTTGTTTTGAAGTTTGAGAACTCCGTAGGTAAGCTGATATAAGTAGGATTACCTCCGCTAAGCCGGTGCCTGGGGGTTGTAACCTGTCATATCCTGACGGTTACTATCCACTGGAGCAAAAAGATTCCTGAGCTAGTCGCTTATGCAACCGACCCGTAATCGGTACCTGGTTCCGCGACCCCAGGACTGACTATTGGCCCGGCCGCTGCGGAAAACTGGGCCCGCGGTCAACGGGATGTGTCTTTGCGATCCGTCGTCATCGTAAACACCGCACACGACACTTGATTTAACGCAGATGGAAATGGGGACGCAGAACGTGGAAGCCGCCTCTACCTCCTGTCCGTTTCTGAGGATAAAATTAAACTCCAAACCCGCATCGCACTTGGCATGAGGGAGTGAGAAAAAGAGTCGTCTGTCTGCCCAAAAGGATTCCGTACCCCTTAGGTTTCCATTCCCCTTTCTTCCTTGCTTTCAGTTTTCAGTTCCCTGAGCTACCTGCAAGGATAGTGAAGCAAGGTCGGGCAGCCCAAGCATGCGCAAACTCGCATCTCATAGCCCTCGTCTTGTCTCCTGCTAGCAGGGACCAAAGTAAAATCTTTCGAGGGCGGCTCGTTATCGTAAGGAACCATTGGCCTGGCCTTCTTCTGGTCCGTAAAAAAAAAAAAAAGAGCCAAAAAAGCAAAGAAAAAAGAGCCATCCTCAATTCCCGCGAGCCAACGTCGATGTGACAGAAATGCATGGCTATGTTTATGTGCCTTTTAGTTAAACTCGCTGCGCAGCCCACTCTCGATCCCAAGGCATCCCTTCCAAGGTTTCCTTCCCTCCACCCCCCCATGTAATCTGTGATGGAACGAACCGAGCCTTGGAGCGTTGGAGCGGGATTGGGAGACTTATATTTAGGGCAGCCCATTCCGCAGTTGTCCCTGCGCAGGGCCCTTTCTTTTCTTCTCCCACCTTCAGGCTGCACACAGCTCCTCTTGCTCCCTTGGACTCATCATGTAACCCCTAGGCCTCGCGGGCATGCCACTGCATCCTACATATCACAATACAAGAGGACGGTCAGCGGAGGAACGGATGACACAACTATTCGCTTGAACACAGACCTAGCAGACCTTCTTTCAATTTCTTTCTCTCTCCCTCTCTCTCTCTTTCCCCCTATTCTGTCTCTCCTGTCCTTTTTAACTCTTCAACCGGCATCTTCTCCCACTCCTTTGTCCATCTTTTGTTGTTTGTTCATCATCAATTATTTTTCTTTGGTCTACTTCCATGCTGCTTATGGCGCGGGAAACTCGCCGTGCCCCGAACAGTCTATGCCGTGCGCCGAGCGCTGCCGCACCACTTTTGACCCCTTTCCGTGGCACTAGCGCGACACCAACGACGTTCCTCCTTCTGCAGAAGAAAGTCCTGTCCGCACCACAAAAACGGCCTTTTCAACCGCCAGACGTTCACAAACCGTATCATCGCGGGAGGCTGAAGGCGACGAATCCCACACATACATCCCTCTCGTCCCGGTCCTGACCCCTGAATACTCCGCAGACCTTGAGGCTTCGTTTCCGGCGCGCCCAGAGCCGCTGTACATTCGCAAAACTTCGTCTCCTCTCCCTCAGGGCCGCATCCACTGCCATCGTCAGCAGTCTCACGAACAGCCGTCTCCTTTGCTCCCCTTATTCAAATACGCCAGAAGATCCCCTTCTTCAAGTCTCTGGAACCCGGTTAATTACATTCCACGCTCCGCCACTCGCTCGTCTCGACAGCAACGTTCAGCTCTCACAGGCGATTCTCGGCCAAAAAGGGACGCAGATCCGCTACTTACCCTCCCTGAGCGTCGGAGAATTCTTTCCCAGAGGTCCAGTGTAGCGAGTATACCTCTTAAGACAGACGTCGACGAACCTGACGCCGTTAATCGTACCAGCGTCGGACTCCCTCGCAGGCATAGACGTGCGGATACTTGGGGAGGAATTGAAATGGTCAACTATTCAGGAGCTTCTGCAGGACAGAGCAATCACTTAAGGCCGCCAGAGCGTCCCTATGCAGTCAGAAATGGCAACCTCTTTTCGATGAATGGCAGTCCAGCTGCACAACAGCACCCAGACGACCCTCCAGAAACACCTCGACACGTCAACTCTCACCTGTCTATTAGACCGCAGACATTCATTGCCGTGCCCCCTGTAAATGCCAATAACGCCTCAACAAACCCTCAATCGCCTAGTGGTCCCCCTAACGGTGACGCCACAGAAGAACTGAGCTGGGGACCAGCACATCCATGCTTTCCGCACATGAACACCCATGTTTCCCTAAATTCAGAGGATTACGTTCATACACGAGTAATCCGGATACGACGGGACTGGATGGTCAAAGGAGACCTTGCACCTACCTTTTCCAACTTATACCCAGAGATTCTTGACCCATTGTTGGGCGAACAGGAGTTCCGAACCATCATCACGAAGATAAATCAGGAGCTCATCAATGCGTTTGATCCATATGCTGCGCGTAACTGGTTTGATGGGATAATGGGGTTCCTCACTGGCTGGGTATGGGACGATCTAGGTGCCAGCCGCATCAAATCTCGAATCAAGGGTCTCGAAGCATGGATAGATAAGTGGAACCGTGAAGTTGGTGCTGCTGAAGGTGTCAAGATATGGGGACCCCGACGGACCGGATTCCTCTCCCTAGACATACAGATCCCAGACCCCAAAATTGGTATTGTGGAAAGCGATGGTGGCTCCGATCTAGGGACGAGAACTAGACCCAGCACTGCAAACACACGGCTACATGAACGACCGCAGCATGTGTGACACAGAATGAAGCTTGACTGACCACAATTACCGCTCTCCCTCCGCACTCTCTTTTATCTTACCCAACTACCGTTCTGATGATGTCTCATCTCTTATTTCCTTTTATGTTGATAGACCTACCGTGTGTCTCGCTGCATCTTTTCTATTCCGTATGACTTTTTGCCCTGAGTGCTGGTATCACTGCCTCCTGGAATTGGGATCTTACCGCCGTACCTCCCCAGCCAGTGTTACTCTCGATATTCTATGTCTTCGTGGGAGGTATATCTATCTAATCCCTATTTTTATGTCTCCTTATCCATTCCCTTCTTACATATACCCTCCAGATTACCTGTCATATATTTGGTTACCCGCATGTCTGTTACATCACATTTCCACCCCCCTTTTGTATGTCTTTACTGTTCACCTAGGATAATATGCCGTCATGGATCATGGCTAATCAAGTAGTGTTGCTTTTTCAAATAACTTCTGGCCAAACTGTACCCCTTCTAATTATGCCGAGTGTAATTTTGTATCGAAATACCGGTAAATACGATTATCCGGTACAAGCGTTCCAAATGGATCCAATGAGATCGGGCTCTGACGGGGAGCTCCAGGAACCCAAAGCGTAGCAACTTGCAACAAGAGGACCTAACCGCAGACACACTCCTGAGACTCATATCTGTTCCTTCTTGTGATCCATTCTCTGTCAGGATGCTGTCCGGTATCCTCATCTTTAATCAGAAGGGCGAAAATCTTATATTTCGCTCTTTTCGCAACGACTGCCGACCACGACTCGCAGACATCTTCCGCATCCAGGTGATATCGAATGCGCAGGTCCGATCTCCCATATTGACGCTCGGCTCAACGACGTTCAGCCATGTCAAACATGAGAATATATATTTGGTCGCAGTTACGAAGAGCAACGCGAATGCCGCGCTCGTGTTTGAATTCTTGTACAAATTAATAATGCTGGGGAAGGGGTACTTTGGCAAGTTTGACGAGGAAGCAGTCAAGAATAATTTTGTGTTGATTTATGAATTGCTGGACGGTAAGCTATGTGCCTGGTGTGGTATACTTGGGCTGGAATGTATAAAATGCTAACTCCGGCCTCGTGTTTAGAAATCCTCGACTTTGGATACCCGCAGAACACCGAGACGGATACGCTGAAGATGTATATAACTACCGAAGGAGTGAAGTCTTCCATCGTTAACTCGGCCACCGATTCCAGTCGTATCACCATGCAAGCAACCGGCGCATTATCGTGGCGACGATCAGATATTAAGTACCGAAAGAATGAGGCTTTTGTCGACGTGATTGAGGACGTTAACCTTTTAATGTCTGCCACCGGAACCGTGCTACGGGCGGACGTGAATGGACATATAGTCATGCGAACATATCTCAGCGGAACGCCAGAATGCAAGTTTGGCCTTAATGATCGGCTCTTGCTAGATAACGATGATGCCAATGGCCTGCCCGGGAAACCAAGGACAACGCGGGCTGCGGCGGGCAGCGTTACCCTCGAAGACTGCCAGTTTCATCAATGTGTTAAGCTAGGCCAGTTTGATGCTGACCGAATCATCTCTTTCATCCCACCTGATGGCGAGTTTGAGCTGATGAGATACCGAGCAACTGAAAACGTGAACCTGCCTTTTAAGGTCCATCCTATTGTCCGTGAAGTAGGTACCACAAAAGTCGAGTACAGCATTGCTATAAAGGCAAACTATGGCCCAAAACTGTTTGCTACCAATGTCGTTGTCCGGATACCTACCCCACTTAACACAGCTAAGATCACGGAGCGGACAACCCAGGGAAGGGCCAAGTATGAACCAGAACATAACAATATCGTCTGGAAAATAGCGAGGTTTTCCGGTCAGAGTGAATTTGTCCTTACGGCCGAAGCTACCTTGACCTCCATGACACAGCAAAAGACCTGGAGCCGGCCGCCTCTCAGCCTTGCCTTCAGCTTGCTTATGTTCACGAGCAGTGGGCTGTTAGTGCGCTATCTGAAGGTGTTTGAAAAGGGGAACTACAGCAGTGTGAAATGGGTGCGATATATGACGCGTGCTGGAAGTTATGAAATACGGTAAGACCTCCTTTCCTTCTGTTACTGCATATCTACTATGCGTATCACCCAAGGATAAAAAGACCTTTTATTAACACCAGGTTTCTGTAGATTTTGATACAATGGCCCGGATGGTCTCATTCCCGATACCTCACTTTCCAACTGCTGTCTATAAACTTCAACTTTACTTTGCTTTTATTCTTGGCTATAAGGATATGCTTCTCTTGTCAACTTCGCTTCTTCTAACTACATAGGCGGTTTGTTTATGCATGGGGGTATCGGCGTCTCGGCTCGGCTTCTGCAAACAATGTTAATAATGATCTGCATTTCCAACCCATCCTTCTCTTTTCTTCGATTTACGTAAAGCCACTTTGAGGACAATTGTAAATACGGTTACGAAGTCTCCCCTTGCATAAACCACCCATCATCCCTGGCCTGGTTTGAGGCAAAATTGATCGCCATCGTTCTCAGGGGCGACACTAAGAATCGGTTATCAATCGGGAAACTGTGTATCGGCTATCATTCTGCTTTTGTCAGTCCAGACATCAATAAGGCGTTGTGGCAGAGTGGTCTAATGCGATTGACTAGAACTTCTCTGAAGCAGATAATCAATTCCCTTCGGGGGCGACGGTTCGAATCCGTCCGACGTCGGCCTTATTTTTTTTTGTATTTTTAGTTCCTTAACTAGGTTTGATTCATCTATGAATCTATCGATTTACTCCTTTTAATTTTTCTACTTTTTCCTCTAGAACAAGATTAAAGGTGGTTGTTGTTGTTGTCGTTATAATTGGATTTCCGATTTTAATATCCCTCAAGTGGTACTTTAAGGAACTATCAACCACCAAAATGTTCCTCAACTCTTTCAACTAGATCTGCTTTCTTACCAGAAGTTGGCAGAGAATGTGAAGTTAGGAAGTCCTTCAGTACGGCAACAGTGAGCTATATTAAATACCGAGTTAGACGCTTAATAATTTGACACTTATCAGGCCAGAGATGGGCCTTACCTTGTTCAATGTACCCTTTTCATAGTAAGCCTTGATATCCTCGGGTTCTTCGGTCTTTGCCCTCTTAGATGCTGGCTCTTCCTTAACTCCCTTTGCACTTGGAGCTGGTCTTTTAACTAGAGTTGAGGTCGCTGGTTGACTTTTTTCCAGAGCCCGGTACTGAGCCTCAAGTTCTTCACCCCATTCAATAACTAAGTCTCCAGTTCGCTGCATATCATTAGCCTGATGTAATATTAGAAATTTTGTGTTGCAGGTACTGAATATCGTCTACCTTGTCAATGGCTTTATATTTCGGTTTAGTCTTGTCTTCTGGCTCCTCTGGTAAATCTTCATCAAGTGCTAAAGCCTGTAGGATCTTATAATGCCATTGAAGCGCTGGTAAAGGTTGGGTTAGTTTTAGTCATAAACAATCAGAGTACACTACACATACATGGATTTGGATATCTCTGTGGATCATATTGCGCATTTTGAAGCTGAAGCGGCCGGATGATAGGCCTCATCTTATTGATTAATGAGTCAGGAGCGGTAATATGGTTTGTCTCCGGGTTTTGTCTGATGTCATCTGCAAAAGGGAGAGGAAGAATCCACATTCCAGGGGGGATAGTTTGTTCACCATTCTCATCAAGCTTTTCTTCTCCAGCAATCATTGCGGCCATCACAGGGGCTGCGTTTCGTCGAGGCACAAACCATACCAGGGCCATCTTTTTTTGCTTCAGTAGTGTCTGATGCAATGCTGAGAATGTACGTGTTGAGCCTACATACCCTTCCTCTGATGGATAAAGGAAGGTAGGGTGTTTCATAGATGCCCAGATAGGTAGCGAGGAAAGGGGCTTGAAACCAAGAATCCGAATAGTGGGCTCACCGAAGTTCCTGATCTCTGCTTGCTCTTCCTGAGTAAACGAGACCTGTTCACCTCCAAACTTATATGCTTTGCGGATCTCCCATTTTTCCACTTCACGGGCACTGTCATCTGCAAGCTGAGTAGTCAGCCCTTTGGCAATTTGGGGCTGTTCACCAGCCAGCCAAATGTAACAGCTTCGAGCAGGTTCCTGTCGCTTGAATATCAAATACCCAGTAACGGAGATTTTGAGACCGGGCCCGATCTCTAAGGGAACATTTGAAAATAGCGCTCTTCGAGGGACAGACTTGGAATTGATTGATGAAATGAGAGAGTTCAAAAGCGTGATGCCATCTCCCCCCGAAGTTGCAGTCTTGGTTGCAGCTTGCGGAAATGCAGGAGCTTCCGGGTCAGTCGGGGAGGCCTTATAGATGATGTCCTATTGAAAGGGTTAAAGATGAGATAAAATGGCATGTATCATTTAGGTAATCTCACTGCGTAGAACTTTGAACGGTCAAACTCTTCACCTGGTCTGGAGATTGGGAATAATTCTATAATCACTCCAAGGTCATACAAATCTTTCGCCCTAACGGTAGCTGCCGACCTGAGCGCTTTTTCATTCTGATGTGGATTATCGTTGTCCGTAATGATGAAGAGCCGCCGAGAAGAGAAGTTAGCTGCTTTCGAGGTAAAGATCTGGTTAGCACAGAACAGCACATTTGCCATTGTGACGGGTTCCTCGGAGGGAATCAATATCTCGGCGGCGCTGTCTTCGTCCTCAGCCAAGGCTCGCAAGTCCTTCACGTCAGAGGCGGCTGGAACATCTAGGTCCGTGTACAAGTAGCAATGGGGGTATGGGAGTGTGCCTCTGCCCTCCTCATCTTCGTCATAAAATTTTGAGTCCTTTGTCCCATATAGTAAGACGCCCATCATGTCCTGAGGGTTAGATATAATTCTCTGCTGCATTATATGGTATGCACTCTTCAACGCAGCGGTAATTGGTGCATCCTTATCCGCCTTCTTAGACTTGAAGTCAGGTGGAGGAGTTAGCATTGACTCGCTAACTTCAATAGCAAAGAGGACTGCATCTTTGCTGGATTTGTAGTCCTAGATATATAGTTAACAGGCGATAGTTCGTTCTACTTGTTCAGGACGACGTCATACAGTGTCATCAATATCGTCCTCCTCCTCCTCCACATCATCCTCATCGCGTACCCAGTTAGAAGCCATGACAGAAGTAGGTAGTCGGGATATCTGAGAATGAAAAAGTGAGCACTGTCTCTGTAGGGTTACCAGCTGCTGCCTGTTTGTCTATCCAGGCGTTTCGCTGATGTAACTCGGAAGTAGTCGCGGCGGATAAGTCACGGGACGCGTCTGCCTAATTAGCCGACAAGACGCGCTAAAACACCAGATCATGTGATGTATGGTAATAATACGCTCTCTGATTGGCTCATTCGGGAGCCTCGGGAACTAATTTTTGGGCAAAGCTCTGGCTCGGCCAAAAGAGGAAGGACGCTGAACATTCCTTCGACTTGCTCGCAAACCACCGTCAAAGCGAGGTTCCTTTTTCTCTCTCCCTCTCACCTATAGAACCTCTGGATTCCTGCATAATCACCAATTAATTATCATAATGGCGATTCCAAGGACATTGTCGAAGATTCCTCGCGGAGGACTGGGAAGTGTATCCGCATGCCTACGAGCTCCAGTTGGCTTATACAATGGAAGCTCGCGCACGATGGCGACTGTGGTGCCACCAGTTACCCAGGATTCAACAGGGTCAAAAGGCCCTACTGCAATGGTTTTTCTAAATATGGGCGGGCCTTCCACTACAGATGAGGTCGGCGATTTCTTGAGCAGGCTATTCGTAAGTTACATGAGCTTGTGCATTATTCTCATTCCATCACCGCAAGCCTAACAAGTCCTAGGCAGATGGTGACTTGATACCGCTTGGAAGGTTACAATCTTACCTTGGCCCTCTTATTTCACGACGTCGAACTCCGAAGATCCAGAAACAATACGCCGATATTGGAGGCGGCTCTCCAATTCGGAAGTGGTCAGAGTACCAGTGCTCTGAAATGTGCAAAATACTTGACAAGATATCGCCAGAGACGGCACCACATAAGCCGTACGTGGCATTTAGATATGCTGCACCATTGACAGAGGAGATGTATACACAGCTGCTCAATGATGGGTTCGGAAAAGGCAAAGGCGGACGGGCTGTTGCATTTACACAGTATCCTCAGTACTCCTGTTCGACTACGGGTAGTTCGCTCAATGACCTCTGGAGATGGAAAAACAAACTAGAGGGAAGACGCGGCGCTGAAGGATCGGAAGATGTCAGCGGGAATATTCAATGGAGTGTTATTGACAGGTGGCCTACACATCCAGGGTTGATCGAGGCGTTCGCGCAAAATATTGAAGCACAACTAGCCACGTATCCTGAGGATAAGCGTGACAATGTTGTCCTTCTTTTCTCAGCTCATAGTCTACCGATGACCGTTGTCAACAGAGGTGAGCAACCTACTATTTTGTGTGCATGAGCGGGCACCGGGCTAACCGTTTCATTTCCAGGTGACCCATATCCTGCTGAGGTAGCCGCAACAGTATATGCCGTTATGCAAAGATTAAAGTTCTCCAACCCTTACCGACTATGCTGGCAATCTCAAGTCGGACCCCAAGCCTGGCTCGGGGCCCAGACCAGTGATACGGTTCAGAACTATGTCAGTCGCGGGCAGACTGATCTTCTGCTGATCCCAGTCGCATTTACCAGTGACCACATAGAGACTCTCTACGAACTAGACAAGGAGGTTATTCATGAAGCAAATAATCCGGGTGTTAAACGAGTGGAGAGCCTCAACGGGAATCCCGTCTTCATTCAAGGATTAGCAGACCTGGCAGCAGAGCATCTCCGAAGCGGCGCAAAGTGTACGCACCAGATGATGCTCCGATGCCAAAACTGCACGAGTGAAAGGTGCCTAGAGCAGAAGAAGTTCTTCGCTGGCCCAGAGGGCCGCGATCTCGTACGATGATAAATCACGATAAATCACGGCCACGCCATCTGTATTATGTATATTACTATTTTCTATTCTACGGTTGTCATCTGGTTAGCCATTTATAAAATCAACGAGAGAGAGCACTTATAAGAGATGCACCCCGGTAATTTGATGTTGCTTTTTTGAACTGGGGCAGCTCCAGCATCGGTGAAAATCCCCATGACGCAACTTGCCCACCAGCCCGGCAAACCGCAACTCCAACTATCCGCCCAAAGCCGGGATTATATCCCACAGCTTCTTACAGCTGCAGCAGGGCAAAAAAGGCGATGTATTCCAGGCCTACGAGCTAGCCATTCGCTTCCCAGCAATATCGCCTAAAACGATGACTAATTCCTTTTTCGGACATTTTTTCGAGCGGGACCGGACGAAACCATTCAATGGAAGAACAATGGAGGATCGATCATGCCGGTGGCCCAAGGATACTTACAGCTGAAGTTCCAGGCTCCGGCCAGAATGCCAATGGTTTCTCCGTCATTATGCAGCTATTTCTTTCTTCGATATACGCCGGCTAACCTCTCCTTCGTCGTCAGCAGAATTATGTGTCGTTGACCGAGTTTTCGATTGTTGAACTTGTCCATGCACTGCACATCCGCTCTCCATTGCACCCATTCTCGGCTTCATGGCCATCGCCAAACCAGTTAGTTCCAGCGTTGAACTTGGGCTGGAAGAGTCCATGAGCGACAATATGACGGCAGGCAGACGGACTCCCTTTGAATTTGCGTCAGAGCCGCACTTGGGAACAGATATATCAGATGAGAGAACAACACTGCTGGCCCATGGGCTAGACGAAACTGAGGTCGAGGATTTCTCTTCTTTGCCTTGGTGGAAAAGGCCTTCTGTGAGTGCTGCTTGCAGCATGAAATTCGCTCATTTATGGCTTTTGCATGCTGACTGCGAATTCACTAGGTGCTATGGCTGCTTCCTCCGCTTCTTCCGTTTACCCTTGCGTTTGGGGGAGTTGCCGTACCAAAGATCAATCTCATGCTCACATTGATATGCCGGGAATATTTCTCTGATCGTGCGGCAAAGGACAATACTTTTACTTATGCTCCCGTGATATTCGGCGCTGAAAATCCTCAATGTCGGATACCAGAGGTACATGCGCTGGTCTCTCGGTTCCAGCTTGTCATGAACCTCATTGCCGGCATTCTCTCTGCGGTAGTAAGCCCAAAGTTAGGTGAGCTATCCGATGGGTATGGGAGGACAAAGATCATTGGATTATGTACTTTGGGCACATTCCTGGGAGAAGTCATCACTGCACTCGTCGCTACATTCCCTGATACCCTGCCGGTAAATCTTTTCCTTTTAGGGTCATTTTTTGACGGAATGTTTGGCTCCATCACAGCAGCTGTGGCATTGACGCAGTCATATGCAGCAGACTGTACACCTGCTAATAAACGGAATGTTTCCTTTGGATATTTCCATGGTGTCCTCTTTATCGAAATTGCACTTGGCCCGCTTACTGCCAGCTACCCCATTAAAACGACAGGAGATGTCCGAGTCGTATTTTATGCTGTCATGGCTTGTCAGGTCATAATGCCGATATTCATTTCCTTCATAGCCCCGGAATCTTTGACGAAGGAACGACAGAAACGTAATCGGGAGAAGAGGAATATAAAACCGCTGGACATCAATAAGCTTCGCCTGCAGGATTTCAACCCTCTCCACCTATTGAAGCCATTGGCCGTGCTTCTTCCCGCCGCTGACAAGACTGTCTCGAAAACTGGTGCTGGAAAGACACGAGTGAAGCTAGTTCAACGAAATTTGATAATTCTAGCCGCAATAGACACGGCTTTGTTTGGTGTTTCAATGGGTACTATGAACACCCTCATTTTATATGTTGAATACGTGTTTGGCTGGGGGAACATTGAGTCTAGCTTGTTTGTCTCTATCACAAGCACCGTCAGGGTCCTCGTCTTGTTAGGCGTCTTACCTCTCCTTACCCGATGGATCCGAAATCGTCGAAATAATACCCTTAGTGAGGCTCAGACAAACTGTGGCTCTGATAAGCTGGATATTGGAATTATCAGAGTATCTATCCTATTCGAATTCTTGGGTTATGCCGGGTTTTGTCTTGTCAAGACTGGCCCGCTCATGGTGCTCTGCGGTGTTCTCAATGCTATGAGCGCAATGGCCTCCCCGACGATCAACTCGACTTTGACTAAACACTTACCGTCAGATAGGACGGGTCAGCTTTTAGGTGCCGTGGGGTTACTCCATGCTTTGGCCCGAGTTATAGCACCGACTGTGTTGGGCTTCGTTTACAGCTGGACTGTTGGGAAGTTAACGCAAACGGTTTGGATACTCCTGGCGAGTTTACTATTCCTCAGTTTTATTTCGTGCTGGTTTCTCTTACCACATAGTAAGTTCAGTCCTAGTCGTCTTCTATAAACTTGACTAACAATTTCCTAGTCTATATTCCCGGATCTTCGGTTGAACATTCTTCGAACTCAGATAATACAGAACAACCCTCCGAACATCTCGAAGAAAACATGTAACGGACCGAGTTGTGCATATATAATTGACATTGTATCTACATCATTTATTTCTCGGCTTACTGCACGTCTTCATTCGGGGTTTTCATAGAATTTAAGAAGGGGTTGCACAGATCTCAACTCTAGTTGTACTGTTATACTTCATATACATCATGGCACCCGGTAGAGCTGCATTTACTGTCCATAATTGCATAATAATAGCCAGCAACAACTGCAGCTTCTGTTACCAAATTCTAAGGCAGAGCTATATTACGTAATCAGATAACTAAACCCCCAGAAGCAAAAAAAGTGAACTTCGACAACTTCGCTTTCAACCCAGAAACAACTACCACCAACACAATTGAATCCGCCAGGCGTCCGTCAACTAAACAGCTCTGATGGGAAGGGGGCATTTTTGAATACTCATTTTCGATCGGGGCCAGTCGGATGGTCCCATACACACCCATCCCTCACTACCGCGGACAATCATGTATCGGCCGTCAACCAGAAACATTGTCCCCTCGCGATCGGCCTTACGGGTTTTACGACGATTAGCCTTAGCAGGTTCTACTGCCAGTGTCATTGGGAGTGTATGCACAGTCGCTACAATCACATACGAAGTCAATCGGAGAGTTCGTTTAGCAGAACATCTAGTCGAGCAAAAGCGAACCCTGGAATCGTCATGTCCCAATTATAGCACGTCGGGACGAGGATTAGCCGTGGAAAGGATGATGGAAGCGGCCGAGGCGGGAGAATTTCTGGGACTCGACTCGATGAAAAGGAAATCTTCTACTGAAAACCGAGCCAGAAATCGAAATACTGTGCGGACAGGCACACTTGCAAATGAGGGTCGAGAAGATGCTACAGCACCAGCAACCTACACTCATGAAAAGAAGTCCGAGATATCAAGCAGTACTTCGAACATCGGTATTCTCCCAGAAAATCGCCGACAGAGATCGCTAGATCTAAGTGCCCGATATTCTCACCCTCGTGGTGTGATGAAATTCGGCGGCTCTTCATTAAATATATCTCCATCAGACCAATATCAAAATTGGAAATCGAGAATTGAAAATCACTTAAAACAAGGCCAACCGATTGAAGCCGCCCACCATTTTTTGCGCCCACCGGGAGACTTCGTTGAGGAAAACATGGAGACGCTAAAAGAACTTTCGACTAGTATATTCAATGAAAACCTGAAAGCTGGCAATACATCTCTTGCTGGAGGAATATTCAGATGGGATGAGAGAAACGGACAAGTGACTTCAGATTCCTGGGAAGCATTACTCCTAGCACAGGGTTCACGATGGAGCGCCGATACCCTTGCATCACTCTATTTGCGCCATGCCGACCGCTTCGAATTGTCATATCAACTTCGATCCCTAGTTTTGCGATCCCTTGTGGACTCCTTTCGGCTTGGAGAAGCGAAGGAGTTTATCTTCAGGTACCTAAAAGATGACAGCAGCTGCGGGTTGTGTGCGATATACTTGGGTGGCCTTTACACGAAGAGCCGTAACATGGAACTGGTCGAGGTACAAGCTGGGAAGTTGGCTAGCGCCCTTTTGGGACTCGGAATACCACCCACGGAGAGATTATTCAATCCTCTGTTAAAAGCGTATATCGAATCTGGGTATGACGAGAAGGCCGAGGCCTTGATTGAGGAAATGAAAGACATCTACGGCATTACTATTGGGCTACGACCGCTGGGACTTCTTGCGTACGGAAAAGCACTAAAGAGCGACTGGCCAGCTGTGGAGGAATATCTCCAGCAGATTCACGAGCTGGGATTAGATAAATCTGGCCGCAAAAACTTTACAAAGATCTTCGATCGCATATTCCTTGAATACTTCCTGGGAAATTCTGGCGAAAGCATCCGGACGTTTATCTTCAAAGCAATTGACGAGTATGGCTTGGAGATGGACGATGTTCTCTTTGAGCATATTCTCATCGCATTTATCCAGAAGGGAAGCATGGAAATGGTTGATGAGTTTTTGCAGGCTGCAAAAACTAGACAATGGAATGTGACATCTAACAAAGAACATTTTATTCACCTGTTGAGGAATCACAGAATGACTTGCGAGAAGAGCACGGTTGGTCTATGGCGGATGTTCCGATCATCCCAGCAGAAAAATGGTCGGGCTGGTGCCTCTCAGAGAATACTTGGCTTTGATAGGGACTCTTTCCCTCTTGAAGAAGCCTACAAACTACCTTGGACTGGGGAGCGGACAACATGGTCAGATAAAGTCAAGTATGCGTCAACAAGTGGACGAGATGTGGACAAGTTTGTTGCTCTCCGGAAAAGAATGATCCACAGCATTAACTCTGGCCGAATGGATGAGGCTCTGGAGCTCTTTACCGTGGCCAAGGCATCGGGTAAAGTCATGAAGCAGATTCATATTGAACTAGCTGTTGTTGCGAGCCTTATGCACAATGGAAGCGCAAACGAAGCTCAGAAAATCCTTGAAGAAGCCAGTAGATTGTTCCCTGATTTCGACAGGACAAAACTGGGGACTTTCTACAAGCAGATCTTCGAGGTAAGGTCGAAAGAGAAGGCCTTGAAAATGGCGGTTTTCCTGTTCTACCGGACACTTGAAGAAAACATGCTTCCAATCAAGCACCATATGACTGTTAGTGCCAGTGCAATGTTGATCAAGCACGGAAAGCCTGGAGCAGCTCTGAGACTCTTCCGCGCAGTTAACAAGGGAAAATACGGTGCTACAGTGCCGTTTGATGCTGTTGCTGTGAAGATGATTTCTAGAGCAGCTGCGGCCAGCGGTAGCCGGAGAGGGCTTCGGTGGGCTATCTTGACAGCAATGAGCCGAAAGTCAGCACTACACAGAGATCTAGTCGTGGAGCTGCAACGGTTGGTCGCGCACCTCAAGTACCTCCTTGAGCAGCATTCCGAGACCTCGACGCCGAACGCGGCTGACGATGCACTCTACGACGAACTCGAGTACCTTGAATACCTTGTGAAGCTGCTTGACCAGAAGGAAGCTGCCCAAAGTGGCCGTGTGGATACTGCTAACGTGGCGCCAACTGATGAAATGCCCACGAAGGCCCAACCCACTCCATCTTATGATACGCCTGTTCCCTTCCCTGATCCAGCTTTACGGGCCAGCGGTCTCGCTCACACCCTTGCCAACTGGTGCGAGCGTTCCGAGTTTGAAACGGCGTCTGGAAAGGAGCGAAAGGGTCCTATTGAAATGGACGGGTTCGTAGGCTCCCGAGGAAGCAGGAAACTCGCAGAGCCAGAGCTACAGCTGAGCCATGGCTGATCACACCTATCCGTTCTCTTTGTATATTATTTTTTTAAATCTAGGCGTTGATATAGTTAGTTATACCCCCTGGGCCCCAGCTATGCAGACCGCCGGGCCTTTCTACCACTTAACAACCAGCTATTATTAATGTTTTATATGTCTGCCTTGAATTATGTACATACCTTGATGCAGCCAACCTTCTTTACCCTCCTTCTCCTCCTTGCATTGGTTGTTACTTATAGAATAGATTAATCTCCGGGCCCCCCTAGAAAGATCATGCCATCCTGGATGCTCATATCTTCACATGTTTTTTCTTTTTTGCCCTTTTGGTGGCGTGAGGTACCTGTTCATGCCAAGCTTTTTCCTCCCCCTGCGCAAAAAAGAAAGAAAGAAAGAAAGCGAAAAATAAAATAAATTGCTTGAACGCCGCGACGGCTCGAGGCCAGCTGGCAGACTTCTTTATCCCCGGCAAGCAGACGATGCAGCGACGGTGACAGCGACAAGTGCCGGATTTTGTTACCCTTTCGATAAGTTACTACAATGGTTGTCGAGGCTCCTCCCTGTCCCCAGAGCGGCAACGGCTTTGCGAATGGCTCCGCGAAGCCCAAGGCATACCGCGACGAAGCCGAGCGGCGACGATACGAACACCACGAAGCGGACGTCGTGATAATTGGCGCTGGCATTGCTGGATGTACGCTGGCCGTTGCGTTGGGGAACCAGGGGCGGAGCGTTATATTGCTTGAGAGGTCGTTGAAGGAGCCTGATCGGATAGTGGGAGAGCTGCTTCAACCCGGCGGGGTGAGAGCTCTTGAACAACTCGGCCTGAGAGATTGCCTGGAGGGGATAGATGCTGTAAGGACATATGGATACGATGTGATATATTTTGGCAATGGCGTGAAGATACCTTTCCCCAGCGATGCCAACGATAAGATCCTGGAAGGCAGGTGTTTCCACCACGGCCGCTTTATCATGCGCCTACGAGAGGCCGCGGCCGCGAACCCGAACGTCACCATTGTCGAGACCAAGGCCGTTTCCACCATAAAATCCACGCATACAGAGGATGTCCTTGGAGTTCAATGCCAGACTGATGGCAAACAAGACTTTTATTTTGCGCCCCTGACTGTTGTCGCGGATGGCTATGCCTCTACGTTCCGAAAGGAATACCTCCCCATACAACCAGTCGCCAAATCGAAATTCTGGGGCCTGGAGCTTATAGATGCGAAATTACCCATACCGGGCCACGGCCATGTTGTCCTGGGTGATTTCCCGCCCATATTGATATACCAGATCGGAGAACATGAGACTCGAATTCTAATTGATATACCGGACAACCTGCCTTCGGCGTCAGTTGCCAACGGAGGTGTAAAGGGCCACATGCGGAATGTCGTCCTGCCTTCTTTGCCAGAGTGTATTCAGCCCTCATTTGAAGCTGCGTTAGAAAAGGGAGGCTTCCGGTCTATGCCAAATTCCTTCCTCAGACCCGTCACGAATAGGATCCCCGGATTGATGTTCCTAGGTGATTCCCTGAACATGCGTCACCCGTTGACCGGTGGCGGTATGACCGTGGCATTTAATGATGTCGTTCTCCTCCGAGATCTGCTTAGCCCGGAGGCGGTGCCTGATTTAAGTGATACCAAACTTGTTTTAAGACAGTTGTCCAAGTTCCACTGGCAACGGAAGTCGTTGATTTCTGTCATCAATATTCTTGCTCAAGCCTTATACTCTATATTCGCCGCTGGTGGTAAGCATATCTTCTTTCCTCCCTTTGTTACCGGGTAGTGGTTACTAACAATCTACTACGTAGACCCTAATTTGAAAGTCCTGCAACGAGGCTGCTTCAGGTATTTCCAACTTGGACTTATAGACGGCCCCATCGGACTGCTGTCCGGCATTATTCGATCACCTTGGGTTCTATTACGGCATTTTTACTCCGTATCCTTCCTCGCTATCTGGCTACACCTTACTAGCAAACCCATCTACCTCCTCCCATTGACCCTTTTCGAGTGCATGATCGTGCTTCTTACTGCCTGCAGGGTCATTCTTCCTTTCATATTTGCCGAGCTTCGGAGCTAGGCAGATAGGCTTATCTCTAGCTCATTTTCAATACATTCCTTTTCTAATGACTGGGGTTGGTCGGACTTGATGGTTGCATTATCTCTGCATTATATGTTTGCATAAGTGTTACGTTGAGATATTGGATTAATTAGATTTTCTTGTCCTGTTCTTCAATGTTCTACCCTTCCCTCCCCTCTCTGCTCTTTAAAATCATAATATTATACTTTAATTAATGGCTTAATCTCAATTCCATGGTCTTTGTTTTTATATAATTTTTTATTTTTTAGTTAATTTTCCTTTGGTTTTTTTGTAACTAGCTACGCTAACTCTCTAGACAGCTTCTATCCCTACATTCCTGACCTTCGACCAAAGCTTTGAGGAAAAAACAGCAGAACATCTTACAACCCCGTTCCGATGATCCAAGCAAACATAAAGAACAAAAAAACAATAAAGTAGCCAGATAATGATATCAAACAAGGGGTAAAAGGGTAAAGACATGCACAGGACCATTCTGCATCTATAGGGGTAGTAGGAACAGGGAGTAAACCAGCAGAAATAAAAAACAAGAACAATGGGCTAAAGGCGAAATAGAGCAGAGTAGAACAGAACAAAAAAAAAAAAAACAATAGGATATTGCTGGGGGTATTAAATAATCCATCCAATTTTAGACACAGAAAGGGGTGATAAAGGAGGAAAGAAGATTGGTAGTTAAAAACTATCAATCAACCCATCAAGCATAGCTTGAACAGCATAAGTGGTTAGAAACAGTGCCGAGCAGTGCATTAACACTATCCATAGGCAGACAGGTAGGGAGACAGATAGAAGAAGGGGAAAATAGCAAACACAATTCATCACTGACATGCTGAGTTCTTTTAATTCCCATGTAATAGCAAAGAAGAAAGAAGAAGGTTTTTTCGCTGTGATTGAAATGAAAAAGCAACCGCCAACCGAAAGGGGAAAAGGGATAAGGGGGAAGAGATGGGGCGGGAGAAAGGGAAGAGAGGAAGGAATATAATCCTATTCACCTCTTGCTTCCATGGGGGTACACATACATGCTGCTGCTAGTAGCCAAACCGATTCACGCGCGCGCCTGTTGAATGAAGAAAAAAAAAAAAAAGTGAAAAAAAAAAAAAGAAAAGAAAAAAGGGGGAGAAATTGGGCGTTGAATCTTTCAATCTTGTGAAAATATGTACGCTGGCTGTGTGTTTTTTTTTCTAGTTTGGTATTATTGGCTGATGTTGTGCGCCTTAGTGGATAGGACGTGCCAGGGCGCCGAGATAGTAACTTGCGCAGTTGCATGCTAGATAAAGCCGCGACAGACTGAAGCTGTGAAGGTCAAGCTACTCTCTTCAGGGAGTTGTAGATTGCTCCATTTGTTGAGCCCAGAGCATATCCCTATCGATAGGAACGAACATCATACCTATATCCCGGAATCAAATAACCCGAAATATATGCTTTTTGGTTCTTTTTACAGAGAGACAAGACGGAACGAAGGAAACTGGTTCCTTCATCCGCCTTTTCTTAGCGATTCGTCGGCAGGAAGCGGTTCTGCTCCAGTTGCCGGTTTGTTTGCCCCCTTCTTGTTCTTCTTTTTGGTTGTCGTGGTTTGCCAGCCTCCGTTGCCACCGTTGTTGGTATTGGAAGTGGAGGTGTGGTCATGACCGCCGCCATTCGAAACAGGTTTCATGTTTGTGTGAACGCCGTTGGGCTTCGGAGATTCCCTACTCTCGGTAGCATTAGGAATGGCCGAGGAGGCTATACCGCTAACAGAATGCCATCTTGGTTTTTGTTTTTGCGATACGCCATTCGGGTGGTGCTCTGTGTCAGCTCCAGGGCCATTACCACGCCGTTTCACGGTGGGGGAAGAGCCGCGCCCAGTTTCTTTGGCAGGAGCAGCCTTTGGATTCGTGGCTGGCTTTTGCGATTGTACGGGCGCATTATGTACTCCGTTTCCATTGCCATTGCCATTTCCGCTCCCATTGGCGTGGTGGTGCTGTTCGTGGGTATGAATGCCATTTTCTTTGACGAGCTGACTTGCATCCACATGAGGTAAGTATGCTGGATCGGAAAGCTGGAAACGCTGCAATTGCTCTGACAATGTTTCTAGCCTGCCGATGTGGTCATTGATGGCGGGCTTATTGCTAGTTCTGATGTTTTGCGTCCACCCATTAAGTTGTGGATGATGCTGTTGGGTCTCATGATGTGGCGTGCCAAAAACCGAATCAGCCTCGTCATAAACTAATTGCTCAGTTGGAGATGGTTCTCTAGACCCGTTATTCGGCGTATCTTGTCGAGACGTTCGTTGACTGTGAACGGATGAATGCTGCGGGGTGAAGAACTGTTCGCTATGCTCATCTTGGGTAGATTGGCGACGGAAGTCGTTCGCAGGGATGGACCCGTCAATTATCAATGGACCCTGGCCTGAATGGGTTTTTGGCTGTGTAGCTTGCTGATGATAGTGTTGCTGCTGAGGTACTCGAGTGTGGACGTTCATGTGATCCAGCTGTTCCAGGGGTATATTTGACTGGTCAAAGGTTGGCATTGGAATGGGTCGGTATTCCGTCGGGGTATAAAATATATTATACAGCCCGGTATTGCGAATGGCAAGTCCAGCGTGACCTGGATACGATGATGCCATGGAACGCCGGCTATAAGTACCTTGAGTCTGGGGTGAGTCCCCAACATAGTAACTTATGTACTCTGGCGAGATACCATTTTCGTCAACTGGGCCTGTTTTCACGAAGTACGGTCCTGTGGCAGGGAAGCCGTAGTCCTTTTCTGTTGGAGTGCGTTGAGGCGAATCCGGTGACTGTCGGGCACTCTGCTGCTGGACATATTGTGCTTCTGGTTGGGCCATGGCAGTTGCGTAGAACGTGCTGAAGTTGTTTGGTACACAGGCTGATATTGGCCGGGCAGGCTGAGACTGGGCCCTTAGACTACTTCTCGGAGAGCTATTAGTGATTGATGACCGTCGGTGGTTTCGGCGGGTATCTGGCGTCACGGTAGATGGAGATGGGGAGGGGGGATTTGTCGTATTTGATGGAGGTTGTTGTGGTTGTGGCTGTGGTGCCGCAACGTTGACGGGGGTAACAAAGGAAGGGCTGAAAAAGATGTTCTGTCGGACAGGGGTTGTAAGGGGTCCCTGGCCATGCATAATGTTTGCTCGATTTTGGGAGTTTTCGTCGGGCGAACCGCTGTCCTGCTGGGGGACCATCGGGAATTGGATGTATTGTTGGCGCAGTAACGAGGCGTTGCCGCGACTACTTATCATAGCTTGCTTCATGCGCAATTCCTGTTCCTGTGCCTGGAGGATCTGAATCTGTTGGTAGAGATGATCGTGCAGTAAGTACTGTGCATGTTGCGCCTGTTGCGCCTGCAAGGCAATTTCCGCAGCAAAGGCCGCATTTTGGTGCCGAGCCATATTTGATCTGTTGGCAGCACTGGATGCCCGTCGGCCTCCATGCGATCCACGATTGTTGTAGTGATTTTGATTCCGTCCTCCCCTTCCTCCACCTCTGCCTCCACGGGTATTTGAATGGGCTGGTGGCACGGGGGTGATAACGGGACGTGGTTGGGGTGCTGGACGCTCCCAGACTCGTTCTTCCTCTGGTGGGTATTCGTACTGCTCACAGCATTCATCCAGATTGCCTTCGGAGATTGCCTTGAAAGCTCTTCTTAGCTCCTGATGGAGACCACGGAAAGATGTATCGTCAGCGGTATTGCCTAGATTCCTTGAAGTGTTGAACGGTTCCTCGACACATAAACGATTGTTTTGTAGAAGATGCCACCCTTTCTCTTCTTTCGATATTAGTTTTCCATGACGAACCGACATGACATTCTTCTCGTAGTCAACCTCGTGGGCATAGTAGCGGAAGAATTGAAACAATAGCTCGCCTAGTGTCGACTTGTTATCGTCACCGAACCCGCCGAGCTTTTCGACATCATCATCGAACGAGGAATATGTGGAGGTACATGATGTGGTAGAGGTTATGGAGGAACCATCTGTTGAACCTTCTGACTGGGCAACCCGTTTCTGGAGGCTCGGAACGATGGGCGGTATTCGTGTTTGTAGGAAGTTGATGATGAGACATATCCAGGTGTATGAGCTAAGTGTGCCTCCAAGCGCTGCATGATTGTCGAAGAATTTAGTTTGTGAACATAAGAGAGAATAGGGGAAAGAAAACTAAAGCGTCACAGGAGAGTCATACCAGCATCATTAAGGATGCGCCGTTTGGTCCAATGTTTCACTAGCATTGCCAACGGCCGAATTCGGTCATCGAGTTCGACGTACGTCTTAATCATCCGCGTGTTCTCGAGTGCTAGTGTGTTGTTGACGTTCATATCACAAGCCACCTGCAGTTCTGGATCCCATATTTTTACAATAGGAACCTTTGCGTGTGACACACAGACAACTCGCTCCATTCCGCCTGTATACGAAGAATTAGCGAAGAAAGGCCTTGTTGAAGAAGAGTAGAATAAGGAGGAGTGCTCACTCTTGGCCAAAAAGTCGGCTAGAACACAGACTGGTTCGAAGCATTTCGACGGTGTCGTTATGCAAATATCGACTACCAAGTAAATCAGTTTGTCATTCGACAAATATAGAGAGAGTCTGGATAGTTAACGTACCATCAGAATCGCTTGTGCAAAGTTTGTTCCCTGAAGAGCCAAAAACATTGACCTTTATCTGGTTGCCAGGCCATTGAGTGTCCAGCAACTTTTCGAGCTTCCGCACAAACTTCACCCTTCTCTCTTCACTTTCTGGAGACGGTAATAGCTTCTGGTAGAGCTCCTTGATGTCCCTACTCAGCTTTACCTCCTTTTCGGGCTCAAGCTTCTCCTTTAGCGGTCCAGGCTCGTCCGGGAGCATGTCACTGCCAAGGGAGTATGGCATCCGCCTTCTGAAATGGGCCATGCCCGTCTCATACTTGCAGCCCCCGCCATATTCTTTCCGGACGGCGGGCAGGGTATGGTTGAATTCGGAATGCGCAGATCTGGGAGATATACTGCCGCGGTGTGGTGAAGGGGATCTGGATCGAAAAGAGAGGTCACGAGGGAGTTGGTAAGGAGTAGACGGGAGAGAGCTAGATTGTTGTGTGGGGAGGGTAGGTCGGAAAGGGGGCTGGTAATTAGGGATCTCAGTCGGCACAGCCCAGGCCATGGCGGGAGACCGATCTGACGCTACCGGGGAGACGTCACCCTTGCTGTGTAAAGATGCGACATGCCCATTGACACCTGCTCCCATGAAGCAGCCGACGTCCGAATTTCCTCCTCGATAGGGCTGTTCCTGTCTGTCAGGAATGGACCAAGTCGTAAGGGCGGGCTGGCTGGTTGTATATATAATTTTCTCCGTTGCCTTTTCCCGGGATTTGGAGAACGTGGGTCACAAAAGGGAGGCGAGGAATCTTGTTTGCAGCGAGCAAGCAAAGCCAAAGAGCCTCCTGCCAGCTAAAACTGGAGTTTCTAGTAGACGGTAAATGGATACAGGACACGTAGGAAGAGAGATGGCTTGGGGAGGGGGGTGGATATCAGGAAGGGCGAAAGGGCGTCCGTCCTCTCTTTCAACGGCGTGTAAGCAGCTGGAGACTCGAGGCGAGAGAGCCAACCCAATCGGCAACACGAGAGCAGCAGGCGAAGCACCACTGGCAGAGGAGGACTCTCCAGCAGCCCAGGAGCAAGCGTAGAGAGAGAGAGAGTCGGTCCGTGAAGGATGCAGGTAGACGCAACGCAGTGAGCAGCAGAGAAGAGACCGGCGGCCAATGCCAAAAACACCTAGATTTGCAGTCAATCGAGCCCCCGGGAGGCAGGACAGCGAGGAGCAGCCGCGAGCGAGACGACAACGGTCTTTGTGCTGGCAGAGAGACGGCGTCGAGGACGGGGCGTGAAGAGGATGCAGCAGCTGGGCTGGTCGTGGAGCGCTGGGTGGAAGTTGAAGAAAGGTTGAAGTTGCGGAATGAAAGTCGACGAAGTGAAAGTTCCAGGAAGGTCGAGCGAGTTTGGGAGGGGGCTTCGGGGCTGGTCGCAGTGGGCGGCCGTAGAAGGTCAACCTCAAGGCCCACGCAACGACACAGAAGACAGCGACGACGACGACACGACAGCAACGGTGATGGTGATGGTGATGATGGAGATGGATATGGAGATGGAGATGGAGATGAGACGGACAGATGCGGTTTGAGAGAAGACGGAAGAGAGGCAGAGAGGGAGAGCGGAAGGGGAGGAACGGGTTAATGTGGAGGTGCAGTGGCTGCAAACGTCAAACTACGATGGGCCCTTTGACGGGCAGAGAGTTAACTACCAGAGACCGTCGACGGAGCAGAGAAAAGACTATGGGAGAACTACGATAAGACGGAGAGGAGGGTCGATAAAGACCAGCAGCAGCACCACCACCAGCAGCAGCAGTGACGGCGAGAGACGCATGAGGCCTGCTCGATCGTGTGATGGCCTTGGTCGAGAGTCATGCCTGGAGCCCGCCATGCTACGCTCGCACATCCCTATTGCCGAGACGAGACGACAGCCAGAGACAGGACAGGACAGGCGCCTCCAGGAAGAGACAGACAGGAGGATGGACAGCCAGACAGACGTAGGGCAGAGGACGAGGCCCAGGGATGTACCAGGGATGTACTAACTGCTTTTACAGAGAAAAAGAAACGAGACGAAGTTTGCTTCCCTGTACTATGTGCGCCTCCTGCTCGATGGTAGCCCTCGGAGGCTTCGCCCGGCCCTCTCTGCCTATGTGTGCTGCTGCTCAGCGTCGGACAGATGCTGGATCGGCTCTATAACTATCTACTTAAGCTGGCCTGGGCCCCCTTTTTTCGTGCTGGACAAGAGATATGCAAGAGACAAGTTCCACCTGCGTTGTTGATTAAGACATGGGAGATTACGGAGCACCGGTCTCAATCCTGGCTCGATGGCTCGACGGTTGGCTGGCTGGCTGGCTGGCTGGCTCATCCTGCATCAGCCTCAGACTCCCTCTCCTCTCCCTTTTTTTAGTTACCCCGGACTTTTTCTCCTCTTTCTTCGAGAACTTGCTCCCTTTCTTCCGGTCGTCTTGTCGGGCTTTCTCAAGACTGCCTGCTTGCCCTCTGCGGTTGATCACCATGGTAAAACGCCGGGCCAGAATTTGACTACAACTCTACTATATGGGGTCACCCCCCTCCCTCCCCTATTATTATTATTATATGGACAATGCATCTAGCCGGGCCAGTTATAACACAGATAAGAAGAAAAAGGAGCATAACCTTATTTTCCGGCCGCTCCAAGCATTCCAAAATTACCCGGTTGACCATACACAGGACAAAGAATCATGGCTTTGGGCCCGGGGTAGGCGGGAGGGATGTCCTGTACAGTATACTTAAGTACTTCTGTGAGAGGACAGCCCACCGGGGCCATTATTTAAATTTATGTCGAAGGAGGTATCCCTGTACACTCCGTCCACGCGGTATCGATACACACTAACTAACTGACCAAACAAGACAAATCAACTAAACTAAACCTTCATTCAAGGAATCGAGACAATATAAACTATCTTCACCCCGCGCCACGAGGCAATATAATGCGAAAGAAAGTCATGCCGTGTCCATGGCGGTGGCCCAAAATAGCACCAGGACTCGGTCAGCCCCATATAAGTAAGCACTTACGGATATATTTTTTGTCTTTAGACCTCATACATGTTCCTATCAGGAGGAGCAGAAGGAGGTAAAACTAGCCGATCAGACAAAGAGCGGATGGACAGCCGGTTCCCTTAGCCTGGCCGGAAACGATAGACTACTGACTTGCACTCATACAATACATACATACTGCGGACCCAACTGAGGGACCAACTGGAGTAGAGAGCGACAGAGTACCCTCTGGCTTGCTCTCCATGATATTCATGATCAGGACGGCGGATGTCTCTCCCGACCTCCTCCAGTGGAGTAGCTACCAGGGTACACTCCCGAGCAGGACGAACCATTGCAAGGGAGATAAGAGAGTGAAGAGTGAAGATAGGGAAATGGGCAAGGGAGATGGGGAAAGGGTGACAGTAAAAGGGAGGGAAAGAGAGCATGGTCTTCCCCAACCGCTGCATCCCGAGTGATATCTACCTGCTCCGTGGTTATATCAAATGCAAACAGAAGCTTCTCTCACATGGCAGCCCATGGTATATACAGGCACGCACACGCACACCCTCTGGCAGAGAAAGTATGCACATCGTGATGGCTAGCGAGCCCATCCATGGCCTATATCTGGGATTCGTTAACTCAGTCAACACTAACAAGATAGGGTTGCATGATGACTGATGTCCCTTTTTTTTTCTCTGGCTACCACGGCTATCTCGTCTCGTATTCATCTGCTTGACTCCCAAGTTAGTAGGTTACATACTTCTGAGCCGGTTCGGCTGGCGTGATGCACATCATCTTCATGGTCGATCAGCCGCTACTAACTGGTGACCCGAACGACTATCCTCAGGCTTGTATGTATGTATGTATGTATGAATGTATGGACTTGCCCTTTTTATATACCAAAGCTGACCTCAAGATAGTGATAAACGGCGAACTTAAAAGACCGTTGACTAGCTAGTTAGTTACTATTTAACTATACGGGTGTTCTCCGCATCGTCGACTTTTATGCTCTCCAACCTTCAGCCCTTACTTAGTTACTTACACCACCGTGGGAGGAAATTTGATATCTCCATCCCTGCCACGCTCCGTCCGGCCTCCAAGGTCGAGGCTATCTCCGGCCATGCTCGCAGTCCGTCTATCTCGTCCAGTGGACCTCCCAAGACGCCATTCGATCATGTCACAGTCCGAGCAGCTAGGTGCTGTGCGGCCACTGACATATATGTGATGCGAGCTGGCTTCTGGAAAGGCGCTGGAATGACGGCCTGCAACAACAGCCAGGCCATGACGAGCCAGGCCCCTCCTTGCAGCCGGCTAGAGCAGGTCTACCTTTTTTTTTTTTTTTTTTATCCCACGGTTCTCCTACCTGCATGTCAAGCATCTTGTTCGGCCTCTTTCTGCTTCATGTCCCGGGGGTGACGGCCTTCTGACAGGCGAGATGAGATGTAACCAGCAACACTCTAAACCCACCCGGATCTCTGATATCTGATCGACCTGGCTGAGGTAGGGCTGGAGATCATCTGCGCGGACTTGTCGACCTTTTTCTCCTGTCATCGCCCTCGCCGTCTTCGCCGTCCCATGGTTCGACTGTCTTGTCCTGCGATGCTGTGCTCCGTCCTCGTACTCTGCCGTAGCTGTGTCTGTGCAACTCTTCCCCTGTCTCCGGCTCTGCCTTTTTCCACACTGCCCAGTACTTGATCTTCCCGCCGTCTTCTCCTCTCCTCGGCTTAATTACTGTGCTGTCTCCTGTCCGTCTATCAAGTTATCTACAACTCCATCCAATGTCGCGGCCTTTCCCCCTAGGTCGTTTCAGTAGTCGTATCGTATGGTAACCGCACCTCCCTCCGCGCGGGGCCCAGCTGTCTCTTCCGCGGCGTAACTCTCGTAATTACAATACACCACCCTCTGTCCGACCGTTTGCCGCATTTTCTAGTCGTTTTTTTTCCTCCTCACGAATTTTTTTTTTCTCTCTTTCTCTCTCTCCCTTTTCTCTCTCTTTTCCTGCTTCATCCTCTCGACCTTTTTCTTGCTTCAGCGTCTCTTCAGCTTCGTCTTCGTCTTTGTCTCTGCCGTCTCTGCGGGCCCCCAGAAAGTCCCTCCTCGCTGCGTCTCGCTCGTCCGTCCTCGTCTTCGTCCTCGTCTGCCTCCCTGCGTCCCCCTCGCTTCCCGTTCGCTCCGTCGAAGAGCAGCCAAAAAAAAAAAGGGAACTCCTTCGCCGCAGTTCTCCCAGCCGGATCCCCCATGGGCTTGCGAGGCCCCAGATAGCCCAGGTACCTTTTCTTTCTTTTTTGTTTGGAAGACGGGGTCGTCGTCGTCGTTGGGTGAGTGACTCGCTGGCTGTCTTCCTCTACAATTGATTCTCCTGCTTCATTCTTCGTCTTCGTCTTCACTCTCAACTGCGGCAGTGGAAGCTTAAAGCTGCGCTGGAACCTTGGTTACAGGCCGCCGTCCCTGGTCGAGAGAGCAAACGTCCCCCTGAATTCCGAGATCTCCCCTTCTAACTAACGGCGTCTCTTGCTGCAGTTTTCTTTCTTTCTTTTTATTATTTCTTCCCTCCTGCGTCGTTTCGTCGGTCGTCCTTTTTTTCTCCCTGCGGATTCCGGAAATTTATAA
Source organism: Trichophyton verrucosum HKI 0517 (assembly GCF_000151505.1). Classification (NCBI taxonomy): domain Eukaryota; kingdom Fungi; phylum Ascomycota; class Eurotiomycetes; order Onygenales; family Arthrodermataceae; genus Trichophyton; species Trichophyton verrucosum. The sequence goes on along the minus strand of NW_003315621.1, from coordinate 121,202 downwards.
GCAAGAAAAAAAAGTTGCGCTGGAACAAACTCGATTTTCTCCCCTCGAAAAGACACACACGAAGACCACAACCACCTGCGTCGACGTTGACATCATGGCATACTACGAGCCCCAGGGATGGCAGGCTCCCATGCGCCAGGCCTCGTGGGAAGCGTCGGCGCCCCCTTCACGGTCAGGTATAGACAGCCACCTCTTCTACCACAGCGGCAACTCTGAAGACAACTTGCAACGGGCTGAGGCTGATTCAATTGGTGGTGGGGGAAATGCAGGCACTAGCTCGACCGTCCAGAGAGAACCCGAGTCCAACGCCTTTGCCTCTCAATTCGATGGTATGGATAGATATACATATATATACATATTGATCTCGGCCAAAAAAGGGCTGATGATAGAACGACGATGCTAACTGTGACGGGTTGAACCATGAAGAGGTGGAGCGAGCCATCGATAACCTGTCCAAGAGCGGGAAGACCTTTGGAGGTCTGCCTCGTCGGGACTCGATGCCGATGATGATGGGTCGACCTTATGATTTCACCGGTATGTCTGTGCCTGAAGCCAGATCGAGGATGCTGTGTTGGTTGTGTTGGTTGCTAACGATGAATCTGCGTTGGATGTCTAGATCCCCGTGCTATGGGCCCAATGGCAGCGTCCCGTCACCATTCAATTGGCGACTACGATGCCATGCGTCCGCACTCGGCCTCGAACCTGCAGGGCTTCTACGCCGCTCAACGCTTCCAGGGCCGTCCGAACGAGACCGAACAGATGATCCAGGCAAAGCGTCGACTGGCTGCCCAGCGCGAGAGAGAGCTACGCAACTACCACCAAGAACAGCAATACAATCGAAGTACGTGATACTGTTATCATACCTTCATTCCCACACGGCTGCGAAGCTATCCAACCAACCCTTACATCTCGGACCTACTTCTTCTTCTTCTTCTCTTTATTTTATTCTCCTTTTTTTGTATATTGCTTTTATATGGATTTGTACTTATCTTTGTTTTTCTTGGCTTTGTTTTCGACGGGAAAAAAGGCCTTCTCGCCGACATCTCAGGGGACAAATCCGACCGATCCATGAGCCCAGCGGCCATGACCGAAGAGAGCCGCCGTGACCTGATTGCTCGCCAGCACCGTGCTCTGTACGGCAACGACTCCGCCCTCCAGACCCCCAGTGCCGGTCCGGGCGACGACTCCCACTCGCAGGCCGCCGGCACCCCGACGACAGGCCTCCCCAGCGGCGGCCGCGGAGCCTCACCCCGAGGCGTCGACCCCTTTCTCGGCGGCCAGCCCCATGCCGACAGCCAGACCCAGCAAGCCACATCGGGAGCCAACGTGCCGTGCTCGGTAGCTCCTCGCACGCGCTCGCCTCCCTCAACGGCCTCTCCGCCCTCCAACACCAACCCGGGCTCGGCGGCGACGACGACGACGTACGGTGGTGTCTTTGAACCCAGCCAGCCACCCACCTCTTCCCCCACTGGCAAGGGAACGACTGACTCCTCCCCATCCCGCGTAGGTCCCATTGGCTCTCGTCCTGCCCAACCGCAGCAGCAGCAGCAGCAGTCTCAGCAGCAGCATCAACCTCAGCAGCAACAACAACAGCAGCAACCACCAACTAACCAGAGCCCCAACCCATCTCTCAGCTTGCGTTCCACCACTCCTCTCCCTTCGCCGCTTAGCTACGGCTTCTCGCCCAACGAAGACGGCGGAATCGGCAGTAGCACCGCTGCCGCCGCCACCAGTGCTACCGGCGGCGCCAACAACGGCAGCAACGGCAACAACGGCAGCGGGAACGGCACCGGCACGGACGCGGGAGCCGGCAGTGCAACCCAATCGAGCTCCGCGGCAGCAACCAGCAGATCTGCATCGGGGAACAACAGCACCAGCCAGTCGATGAAGGAATCCTCCCCCACCGTCGGACTGGGCTGGGGATGGCGAGGCAAGAACCAGCTCGGCGTCCAGGCTTCTGTCTGGGGATGATTTACTGCACGCACACACCATTTTACGTCCTGTCGTCTTCATTCATTTTTACTCTACTGCTTATACTGCCTGATTCCCAAGGCAGCGGTTTGGTTGTTGGTTGTTGGTCGGTAGTTGGTCGTCGGTTGCTTGTTACTCGCTGGTTTTCAACTAATAGGTTGCTTTTTTTGCTGTCGCTTCTTTCGGTTCATTTCTGGTCCGTCTATCTATTCCCCCCCATTCCCCATTCCCCATTCCCCTTCTTCTTGGTTACTATCTCATCTCGTTCAACTTCAAGGGGATGCAAAGGAGTCCACTCAACTCTTTAATCCGCCATTTACCGTTCTTGGTTGCTTCATCTGTCTGTCTGTCTGTCTGTCTGTCTGTCTGTTGGGGTTTATATACTGTCATCGGAAAGGAGGGTTGAAGGGATCGGCCTGGAATGTTTCTCTTGTTTTCTCTCTTGCTGCTTGTCTGTCTTTTTGATTTTTTGTCTATCTTTCTGGTGTTGATTGTGTGTGTTCTTGCCTGGGTGCGGTTGAGGATGCGGATGCTGGTGGTGAGGGCCATAGATAAAAGACAGGCGCAACTTCGACTTGTCTACGCTGGCTGGCTGGGAAGCCTGGGAATTGGACTGCTTTTTCTTCTTTCTTCTCGTTCTTCTCTTCTTATCATTCCGGAGTTTTTTTTCTTTTCGTTCTTCTGCTTACTCTTTAATGCATTTCATTTCATCTGACTCGTGTGCAGTGTGCTAAGTTGTAATAAATACCCGATGGCTTCTCCTTTCTTTTTATTCTTTTGGCTAGCTAAGGGACGGGACGGGACGGGAGGTTCAATTTGTTACTTGCAAGCGAGTCTTACTGTCTTGCTTCTTCTCGGTTACAGGTCTGCCTTGTCAGCCTTGCGGTTGGAGGGAAATGACTGAACGAATGAACGAAATGACCTTTTTTTTGTATTAGCTATGTAGTAAGTATCCAAACTCATGACAGTCATGATATATATATATGATGGTGATGGTGAAGATATACTCCGTATACTCCGTATATGTACCGAGATGTATGTATGTATGGATCATTAGACATTAGAGTCAGCGCTGGCAGCAGTAGCATCATTGGTGCCATGATCTCTCCTCCTCCTGGCGGTGCCGATGCCGATGACACCTTGCTCCTGGTTCTCGCCCAGCCAGGGCTTCATGGCCTCGCCGAGCACCTGTCTGCCGAGATAGTAGACAAACTGGCCGATGATGATGAGCACAAAGGCGATGGGGTAGAGGAAGTGGATGCGCAGGCCAAACACCTTGACCCCGATCACGACGCCCCAGAAGTTGCTGGTGAGCAGGGAGATGTTGAAAAACGCCGCGCTGGCCAGGCGGAAGAGCAATGGCGCCAGGCTGTAGAACAGGAAGAGACACAGCGTATACCCGACCAGGTATCCCGCCACCGCGCCGTTCCAGACTGCCTGCTGGAACGAGGCCCGGTCGAAGATGGCCGCCTGCACGCCCATGATGACGGTGGCGTACATGCCCAGCTGGCCGAGCACCTCGTACATCGGCCGCTTGCTAACCAGGTACTCCTCCGCGACATTTGTGAGGCCGTAAAAGGTAGCTCCAAGCAGGGCAAACAGGTCTCCCTTGATCAGGTCGCCGCGAGACTTGTCTGGCCCGCCGCTGTTGGCACCCGTGATATGGTCTGAGCCGAAGAGCACGCCCATGCCGCCGATGCAGACGAGGATGCCCGCATACTGGGCCCAGTGGTAGCGGACGCGCAGCAGGGTGAAGGAGATGAGGACGACCATGACGATGGCCCAGAAGTTGATGAGCTGGGCGCTGAGGATGGTGGTGTAGCGGTATGCGAGCACGATGAAGTAGTTCCCCTGGACGTCGCAGAAGGCGAAGATGAGGTACTTCCACCAGTCGCGCAGGACGAGCTGCGACCACCACTTGCGGGCGCCGTAGCGGTAGAGCGTGAAGGAGGTGTAGACGAGGGTGAGCAGGACGTAGTTGAAGAGCGTCTGGAAGGCCGGGATGGAGGTTCCTGCGGACGAGAGCAGGCCCGAGAAGGTGTTGGTCGCCGTGATGCAGAGCGCGAGTATTTGGCTATCCTATCCCGTCAGTCTTTCTCTTTTCTTTCTGGATATATAGAATAGCAAGATAGAAGCATACCCCAAGAGCAGGACGATGTAGAACTGGCGAGTGCGAAAGTAGGCAAAGTAGCCCTTCTTCTCGCTGTCGCTGTCGGTCTCTGCATCAGCGACTACTGGCTGGACAGAGGCATCGGCGCTCTTCATCAGCGGCCGGGTAGTCGACGCTCCCTCTGACGGCGTTGACCGCGCAGACTCAATCGTGTCTTCAGCCATATTGACTATTATATATTAATATATAGTGATATAGTAGTGATATATAGTGATATATCGAGGGTGTAGATGGTGGTGGTGGTGGTGGCGGCGGAGGACGAGGGAGCTTTATAGGCAGAAGCAGACGCAAAACTCCCAGAAGTCGTCTGCTCGAGGCTGGCTAGCGAGTCAAGGCTGTCGCTGAAGAGGCCGCAGAGAGGGATACGAGGTCTCTCTTCGTCTTCGTCTTCGTCTGTCTGTCTGTCTGTCTGTTTGATATCTTGAAGTCCGAGAGTCCAGCGTCTGCGAGTGATAGAAAAATCGACGGCGAAAAAAAGAAAAAAAGCCAGAAAAAAAAAGTAAAAAAAGGTAAAAAAATAAGAAAAAGTAAAGTTGAAGAAGAAGAAAAGGAAGAAAAGAAGAAGAAGAGAAGAAGAAGCTGAGAGAGAGAGAGAGAGGAAGAGAGAGCAGTCGATGGTAGGCAGAAGAAGAGCAGTAAGAGGTAGAGTCAGTGGAAGGAGAAGAAGAGAAGAAGAGAAGAAACCAGCAGTGAAGAAGAAGACGAAGACGAAGAGACTGAAGACTCCAGCAAGAGCTTCTCTTATTCTCTTCTCTTCTTCTTCTTCTTCTTCTTCTCTCTTAATAGTAGAATAGTCCTAGAATAGTCGTAGAGTCGTAGAGTCTTAGTCCTGCTAGCGACTCCGCCAGCGTCACCAAAAGCGCCATCTCGACGTCTCGACCGTCTTCATCTTCACCATCTTTTTTATCTTCTTCTTCTCTTCTTCTTCTTCTTCTGCTTCTTCTCTGCCTGCATCTTCCCTGACTAGCCCTGCAGCTCGCCGTCGCGTGGCCGTCCCTTGCTGGCTGGCCTCGTCTTCGTCTTCCTCCCTTGGCTTCTTCCTCTTCTTCTTCCTCTTCTTCGTCATTTTCAACTTGCACCACTTGAACTTCTAACCAGCATCTCGACCCTCGACCCTCCACTTCCCGCCGCCGTCACCGCGACATCCTCCGTCATAAAAACACACCCGGAAGGCCGTCGACTTCTTCCTCTCCTGCTTCTCCTTTCTTCTTCTCCCTGCTTAGACGCCCTTCCCGCCGCACCGCGCTTGCGCCAGCCGAGGCAGAGTTTTGCGCGTCGCCTAACGCCCACCGCACTCAACTCGCCCTGCAGCATCGCTGGCTGGCATCACCGCAAGAGACACCCGCAAAAGAAACAGACGGACAGACGGACAGGCAGACGCGAGAGAGAGACTCACGGAGGGCAGCGCTCCTCCTGCAGCGGCCATGGCCATGTCGTTCCCGGTGCCGCCGCTGAACGACCGCAAGAGAGTCAAGGTCTACGAGCTGCGGAACAACGACTGGTTCGACCGGGGGACGGGCTTCTGCACCGGCCAGATCACAGACGTGTGTACCTCTTCTGCCCTTACAGATAACGAACGAGAGACAGGGAAAGTGATGCTGACGTGCACAGGATGAGCCGAAGATACTGGTGCAGTCGGAGGACCAGCCGGATCGCATGCTGCTGGAGACTCGCATCTCGCGCGAGGACGGATACCAGAAGCAGCAGGGTAGGCCTTTACTCCTGTTACTACGATAGACCCTGGACTGACTGCTGGTAGAAACACTGATAGTATGGACCGAGCAGAACGGGACAGACATGGCGCTGAGCTTCCAGGAGGCAGAGGGCTGCGGAGTGATATGGTGCGGACTTTTGTGACTCCTTCGTTCTCGCTATCAGGCAGACACCAGACATACATACATACATATCCAAAGGACACGCGACAGCTGACACTCTAGAGTAGGGATTTCGTGCGCCATGTTCAGCAGAATCTCGCTCCCCTCGGGGCTGGTACGTTTGCTCTTTACCCTCCCTGTGCATATATGATACTAAAAATGTGAAGACGACTCGCTGTCCGACGACGCCATGGACGGCCTCCCCAGCGCCATCATGCTCCCGCCGCCAGACCTCACAAACCTCGCAGAGATCGAACACCTCATCGTAGGCGCCAGTGCTACCCAGCCAGGTAGAGACGCCATCGCCCGCTTCGTCATCCAGGAACAGTACATCCTCAAGCTGCTTCCCCTGGTCGCCGTCGCCGAAGACCTCGAGGGGCTCGCAGACCTCCACCGCCTCTGCAACATCATGAAGGCCCTCATCCTGCTCAACGACAACACCATCATCGAACAGGTCGTCTCCGATCCCGTCATCTCCGCCGTCGTCGGCGCCCTCGAGTACGACCCGGACTTCCCCACCCACAAGGCAAACCACCGCCAGTACCTCAACGACCGCTCCCGCTACAAGGAAGTAGTCCCCATCAAAGATCCCATCATCCTGCGCAAGATACGCCACACCTGGCGCCTGCAGTACCTCAAAGACGTAGTCCTCGCCCGCATCCTCGACGACCCTACTTTCTCCGTCCTCAACTCCCTCATCTTCTTCAACCAGGTCGACATCGTCCAGCACCTGCAGACCAACACCGCCTTCCTCTGCGAACTCTTCTCCCTCTTCGCTCCCGAGTCCCCGCCCGCCGAAGCTCGCAAACGTGAAGACGCCGTCCAGTTCCTCCACCAGTGCATGAGCATTGCAAAGAACCTCCAGGCCCAGTCCCGCGGGAACCTGTTTGCAAACCTCATAAACCACGGCCTGTTTTCAGTCATTGCATTCGCCGTCAAACATCCTACTCCCGCCCTCAGAACTACCGGCATCGATATCCTAGTCGTCCTGCTCGATCATGACCCCATCACCATGCGCGGATACATGCTCAAGGCCTTTACCGACAAAAAGGTCTCGTTGACCGACACCCTCATCGACCTGCTGCATTCCGAGGCAGACCTGGGCGTCAAGAACCAGCTGGCCGACGCCCTCAAGGTCTTGCTTGATCCACAACCGCAGATGCAAGAGTTGCGCTCTGGAGAGGTAGTAAAGATGCGTCAGGGCCAGCAGGGCGGCCAGGGCCAGGCTCAGATACAACCACACCCCGTTGCTGACGCTTTTATGCAGAACCACTTTGACAGCTCGGCCAAGAGGCTCTTTGCTCCCCTAACTCACCTCGCCGAACAAGAAGACCGTACGCATCCCTACCATACATATATATGTATCTATAGATATACTGACTGTGATTATAGTCTCCGGATTGTCGTTCCAGCAGGTGTCGTTATTCGCTCACCTAGTCGAGATTCTCACCTTCTTCGTCCGCCAGCATCCCATCCGCAGCCGCTCCTTCATCCGCGAAGAATCCCTTATCCCGCGAGTCGCCCAGCTCTTCACCGTCACCCAGAAACACCTCAAACTAAGTACGCCAGCCTACATTCCAATCTAATCTGATCCAGACTAACCGCTGCAGTGGCATTGAAATTCTTCCGCACCCTCGTCAGCCTCCACGACACCTTCTACCACGCCCAACTCACCCACAACAACACCTTCGACCTCATCCTCAACATCGTCTACGAAACCATGCCCCGCGACAACCTCCTCAACTCCGCCTGCCTCGACCTCTTCGAATTCATCAAACGCGAAAACATCAAGCCCATCATAGGCCATGTTGTCGAACGTTACCGCGAAAAGATCCAGAACATCACCTACGTAGATACCTTCCAGAACCTGATCCTGCGCTACGACCAGATGCAAGGATACGGAACCAACGCCGCCACCGGTGCCGAAAGCAGCGATGCAGCAAGCACCGTGTTCAGCCAGGACGAAGCCTCGTCAACGCCCACACGCATGATTATCAGTGGTGGCGCCCAACGCTGGGGTGCAATGGGTGTTCGTGACTTGACCGCCGCGGAGGAGGAGTACTTTGAGACCTCAGACGATGAGGAAGACGAGGTAGGATTCTTCTCTTGGGAGGGCGAAGTAGCTGCTGCGGCTGCGGCTGCGGCTGCTACTTCTTGTGGCAGAGGCTCCGGACACAGAACTGTGCAGCTCATGCCCAAGCTTTCATCACAGGTTAAGCCCGAAAATACAAACTCCGGCGCCCCCAATGGCACCCCTAACAAGCCGCTTGTCGATTACCCAGACGACGATGACGATGATGATGACGCCATGGATGAGCAAGATGCGAGTGCGCAAACACCGCAGCTTCAGGAGCAAGAGCAGGAGCAAGAGCAAGAGCAACAACAGCAGCAGCAGCAGAAAATCGAGCGGTTCTCATTTTCTGAAAAGCGCCGTCGAGAAGAGGATGATGACGACGATGAACTTATTAAGCTCTCCTCGGGCTCTAAGCGGCGCAACTCGGTCAACCCATCCAACTCCGTCTCCCCCCTATTCCAGCGTGGTAATGGGAACGGAAACGGCAGCTTACGAACGAAAAAGGGTCAGGGACGGAGCCCAAGTGCGAGTCCGAGCCCCAGCCCGAGCTCGAAAGGCAACGGAGCTGAGAAAGATGGTTCAAAGGAGCCACAGACAGCTGGGAAGAAGATTGCAATTACGCTGAATGTCTCGCCTTCTACAAAGATGGCGCTCAAGAGTCAGAATCAGAGTCAGGAGAACTTAACCGATTCTAATTCGGAGTCAAAGCCGGAGCCAGCCGGGGAGAAACATACCGACGGTGCAGGAATTGTTGACGGCACCCCAACACCAGCTACTGCAGCCATAAGTGATGGCAGTGACGCTGACACTGGCTCAGCCGATAGCGGAGGAGGTGGCTCGCAAGATAGCACGGAGCATAATGAGCCTCTTCCCGAGACTGCCAGTGCCACTCCAACAACTGCGACAACGCCAGTAGCAGCCACAGCGACAGCGAGTTAAGACGCGAATGCAAATCAAATTCAAACGAAGCAAAAAGAAGATGCTGAAAAGTTCTGAAAAAAAAAAAGTTGATCTATAGAGTGATAAAAGGGGGTGTTTTTGCTGCGAATACTTGCATTACATACATACATACCCACGAATGACCGACCGACCCCGAAACCGAGCTCTACGAACCTCTCATCCAAAACTCCAATATATCCCTCTCTCCACTCCGGTTTCGGTCCTGCTTTCGATCCATATAACATCCTTACTCCCTACCCCTTTTTTTTTCTCTACGCAGCATCTTACCTACATGCCAACTGACCCACGGAGCCAGCTTCAGCTTCCCATAATTCACTCACTCACCCATCCACTCTGTACGGTAAATAAGAGAGAGAAGAAGAAGAAGAAAACCCCCACTCGGGCCCTCCTTTCTGGCCCTGGAGTTCAGTTCAGTTCGTTTGCTTGTCCATTTAGCTAGCTTGTCTGCTTGCGTGCATTTTCCTTTCTTGCTTGTTTTGTTATCCGATCGATTGAGTGTTGTAATTTGTTCTTCAAATCGTTTGGGAACGGTGATGGGAATGGGCTGGGATGGTGTGATGGAGTATGTTTACCTGTCTATGGGACGGAACGGATGGGAATGGAACGGTATTTGATAGTTAGGTATGGGGTTTGAATTTGGTAGGCAGGCAGTTTCAATGGCGGAAGTCGCTTTGCTGTTTGTTATGCAGGATTTCGAACCCGGGCCGGCTTTGTTCAATTGGCTGCTGGGTAAAAAAAGGCAGATCAATTGATATAATAGAGACTTTTATTCTGATATTTCCCTTTCTTCGTGCAGTTGTAGAGTGGTGTTGGGTTGAGTGAGGTTGAGGTTGAGGTTGAGTTTGATGCGGCTCCACCGCTCCCGTCAGGTTTGCAACGTCCAAGCATTAAACGCCGCGGCTGGCTGCTCGATTGACGGGCCATGCATGATCGCATGAGAATGAAGAGCATATTCCGCAGAACCCGCCTCTTCAAGCCACGCAGCATGTCTCCCGGCATCAACATCAACCTCAACCCTCACATCACGCCCAATTCCTTCCTATCACATGTCAGTCCTGGAGGCCAGGGCGGGGGAACCACCTCCCTCTACCCATCCACGACACTGATATATTTCATCTCAGGCAACCCAGGCCTAATAGCATACTACCATCTCTTCTTCTCTCTGCTCTCGTCGGAGTTATCCCAGGCCAATGCCACTTCCGATGGCAATGGCTCATATATCATCCGCGGAAGAAGCCTGGGAGGCTTCGAGGTTCCCGCTCAAGGAGAAGAGGGCAACTCAGCCGCCGCCACAGCTCTCTACAGCTTGAATGATCAAATATCCTTCATGGAGCGGGATTTAGAATCCTTCGTTCATGCATGGCAGGACGCCGCTATGCGAGAGCGCAAACTGGACGAACAGCCTCGAGCGAATGTTATTGTCATGGGCCATTCGGTGGGAGCATACATGGCTATGGAAATCATGCGGCGCAGAAGGGAGAAGGCCGGTCTCCAAAGGAAGATCCAGACCGCCCGTGACGCAAATGGAAATGGAGATGCCAACGGACTTGGCCTCGACATCATTGGCGGTATCATGCTGTTTCCTACTGTGGTGGATATAGCGAAGTCTCCTAACGGAAGGATACTGACGGTATGTCTACGGGCCCGTCTAGAATATCATGGCGATGCTAATTAACTGCAATCGGGATAGAAATTGCTGTATATTCCATGTCTACCTCTCCTAGTGAGCTTGTTTGCACGGTTTCTTGTCCTGGTACTGCCTGAGATGCTGCTCTACGCCGTCGTAAGCCGGTTCATGAGGAATCCTCGCAGGCAGGCCGTTGAGACGACCGTATCGATGTTGAGAAACGCTCATATCGTCAGACAGGCATTGTATGTTTTCCGGTACTTGTTTCTGACGATACCTAACTAATGGAAATCCACAGACATATGGCAGCGGATGAAATGAGGGAGATATCCACTGATAAGTGGAACGATGAGGTATGGGGGTTTAGTAGCCCGACACATGCCTCTGGAGACAGGCTTACGAAGATGATCTTCTACTTTGGCCGGAATGACCACTGGGTAGCGGAGGCGACTAGGGAAGACATCATTCGGTCCAAGACAAGAGATCAACAGGATGGTCCAGCTCCGTCTCTGACGGTGTGCGAGGATGGGGTTGTTCATGGGTTCTGTATAGGTGAGTGGCAACCACGGGGAACCGAGTAGTGCTAGGAGCTAACAACTTCATCCAGGACATAATGAGATTATGGCAAAGAAGGTTGGTCGGTTTATTAGAGATATAGTTCAGGAGTCTGGAATAGACAAATAGTTAGACTGTGTGGTGGGAAAGACAAAAATATTCTATAGAGCTATGCCCCTAACACCTTTAATAATGCAAGAAGTAAAAAAACCAAGAAGCAGCAACCGGGTATCAAAAAGTGCTTTTCAAGGCTAGTTGTTATTTCCTGTTTGGTAATTCATACTGGCGCTGCGGAAGAGTTCTCCCAACACATTATTCCCACCCGAAGGAAACGGCATTGTCTGGTTCCATCCTCCGTGTTGCTGGGGAAGCGGAGGTGCAGGCTGGTGAGGAGGCAGAGGGAACGATGTGTGTTGCGGCCCTGCATTCCCAGCACCCGGACTATGCACCTTGACACTCCACTCATCATCCTGCGCTCTCTGCTGTCCAAACAGCTCCTTGAGCGAAATCTGTCTACCCATGGGTATTCCGCCCTGCAACCCTTCCCCGTCACCCGTATCACTAGGATAATAACTACCCTGCGCAGCAGCCTGCCTTCTTTCCTCAGCCAGTCGTTCCTCCGCAGCCTTCCTGCTCTCCCCCGCATATACCGCGCATTCCTTAATAACCTGTGCATTCAGCGTCCTCGCATCCGCAGTCGAGCTCGGAGGCGGTTCCGAAAATATCCAAATCCCATATATCATTGCCTTTATTCCAGGTGAAGCCATCACTGCGCCTTTCTCGGGTGTCTGGGGAGCGGTGTTGTCTTCCTCGTCCACCTTCAATATAACGTACTCCTCCGTGATCTCAATGTCGTCTCCGGTTGAAAGTTTGACGTCGAAGTTGTTCATTCCTCGCCGGTTTAGTAGGAACACGCTGTATCTGTCCTCACCCAGTTCGCCTGGGGTAAGTTGGCAGACAAATAGTGTCCCCTCCACCCCGATCTTCTCCCATAGCTGTGTTCTTGCGTTGAAGTGGTAGATGACTGCGTATTGGGCGAGGGAGAGGATGGAGGATATGGATGGGTTGTGTCGTCGGAGAACTGAAAGGTTGATCTCTGCGTTTGTCCTTGTCGGTGCTGGTCCCGCTGCGGGTGCGGGAGCTGCCTCTACAGGCGTGGCTGTGTATTGTAGCATTCTTGAGTTCTGGATGTGTGGTAATGGCTTTTTGAAGTGTTCAGCCTATCTCTTGGTTCTTCAGGTAGCTGCGCAAGTCGTATATGTACTGCTGGATAAATAGTGAGCTTGTAAGGATGGTCCTTGAGCTTGTATCTTCTGCGGTGTTCTTTGTGAGGATGTCAAAAGTTGCCGTTTCTGGCCATCGTCCCGCCAAGCCTCTGGATCGTACGTAAATAACGTTAACTTCTCCTCCTGCAGGCAACATCCCACCTCATCCTTCACTTTCGATCTGCATACAACTGACGTCTCTCCAGCCATATACACAATATATACATCCACCAAGGAGGCTGATCCGCCCATGGTCTCGTAAAGAGCCTCAAGTTTGGTTACATTACTGGATTCTCCGGTTCTCGTGGGCCTGGAGCTGTCTGCCCTGCTGCGCCTGGCTTCCCCGGTTACTCCACTGGTATCGGGCGCAGCTGACCAGTATCCGATCACAAGCCCTGTTCTGTTAACCGCCTTGGACAGGCACCGACATATATTTGCCCATATAAGAACATCTGTCTCGCGGTGAGATGAGAGGAAACTGTTCTTCGCTTTCGTTTGCTACAGGTGCGCGGGGTCCAAGGAAAGAGCAAGATGGCGGTCCCCGGGGATGAGGCTCAGATTGTTTCCAACACTACGTCTACTACGAATGCCGAGGGTTTGCCTGGCACATTCCCCGATCCGCAACTTGAGGAGCCCGTTGTGGTATCGTTGAATGACTTGTCCTTGTCCGCTGGGGTTCGATCTAGGAAGTCCGAATACATTCGACAGAGAAAGCTCAGAATAAGGATCGGATCATGGAACGTTGCAGCTCTGTCTGGACCGGAAGAGGACCTTAAGAGATGGCTAATTGCAGACCCGGTTGCCGGAGGGAAAGCCACTGAGAATGGGGATACTGGTGTCGGTGACAGAGAGGACGCCACAGACGATGAGGCAGCCCATTCAGTTTCGTTTAAGACCTATGGGGAAGGACCAGATCTCTATATCCTAGGATTGCAGGAAATTGTGGATGTGGCCTCTGCTACAGAGGCTATCAAGACATATGTTGATCCTGGACCTTCTGCCAAATGGAACGCAGCACTCCAAGAGGCGTTACCCCCGGGATACACTTGCATAGCTTCCCAGCAACTCGTGGGTATGCTTTTACTGGTTTACGCTGCCCCATCTTTGGAACCTCACATATCATCAGTAAGTTCCACCAGTGTTGGGACAGGGTTTCTAGGCTATACTGGCAATAAAGGGGCAGTTGCAACACGTATCGTCATTGGAGAAACAACACGGTTGGTGTTTGTGAATTCCCATCTTGCAGCAGGGGCAGAAAAGGCCAATCTAGAAAGAAGGAACTGGGATGCGGCTCAGATCATTTCTCGTTCAAATTTTGCCCCTATCGAGGAACAGGACCTTATCTCCGGGGAAATGAATCATCAATTTGGGGAAGAAGAATTTAGCTTTTGGTTTGGAGATCTGAATTACCGTCTAGATGGTATCCCTGGGAACGATGTTCGCCGACTTCTTCATTTACATGTTCAAGACGAATTCCGCCCAGCAAAACGGAACCCCCCTTTACAGAGTATCGGGAACAGTCAGCCTGAGGAATCTCGGAAATCGTTTGAAAGCGACATCACCTCGTTGCCATCAGAGGAGGGTATACAAATGGATGATAATGACCTCGATCCAACAGAGGACCCAGCCTTCCTATTGAACACACTCTCGTCGCTCTTACCTCATGATCAACTCCAAGCTCAGCAGAAGAGTGGAAAATCATTTCATCAGGGCTGGCGAGAAGGGCCAATAACATTCTTGCCTACTTATAAGTATGATGTTGGACAGATAGGGGTACTCGACTCCAGTGAAAAGCAACGCAGTCCAAGTTGGTGTGATCGAATCCTGTTTCGAACCAAGTCCGACCATATGAGACATAAAAGGAAAGTTAAGGAGGCAGAAGAAGCGAAGAAGAGAGACGAGGAAATAAAGTCTCTAGGCTTGGATAAGGCTGCGGAAGATGACAATGTCCTTTTCGATTATGATCCAGATCAGGATGCCGCAGACTACGACCCTGAACAGGATGATATAACAGAAGATGCAACGAATAATGATACCACGGGTGAGAATATTATTTCTCTCCTGGAGTATACGTCCCATCAGCATATTGTTTCTTCTGACCACAAACCTATTCACGCTGATTTCGACGTCACACTTGATGTGGTCATTCCATCGTTGAAAACGAAGATTCATCAGGAAGTTGCCCGAGAACTAGACAAGGCCGAGAACGAAGCCCGCCCTGATATAACTATCGTGGTGGACGAGCTGTCAGAAGCCCGTCGAAGTAGCTCTGGCGGTGTTGCTCTTCCCACTCAGCCAGATACCGTTCACTTTGGCAAGGTGAGATACCGTGATCCGACTTCACGGAGTCTGACCCTTGCAAATACAGGCGGTGTTCCGGCTACTTTTGCTTTCCATTATAATCCTTCTATTGATATGGCTGGCCCTTGTTCGTCTCCTCCCTGGCTAAATATCCGCGTCGATTGGCCCGCCAATAATCCTAACCAAGATGATAAATCGCCAAAGGAATACACTTTCCAACCTGGCGACTCCGCCAATGTTCGTTTAACATTATGTATATCCGATATTGACTTTGTCCGCAAACTCAATGAGGGCAAGGCTAAAGTGGATGATATCCTTGTATTACGTGTGACTGATGGACGGGATCATTTCTTATCTATACAAGGCCATTGGTTACCTACGTCCTTTGGCTTCTCTCTGGAAGAGCTTACTTGCATACCCGAAGATGGTGTACGTGCTATAAGTGTATCACCGGCTTCATCCGGAGAGGATAAAAGCAACTCGAGATCCTCCGGCCCTCGTGAGTTATTCAAATTAACATAGGCGATAGCTGAGCATACCAAACGATCCATTGCCGAATGGGGCATGGTTTCCAATGACACAAACCCTGAAAGTAGTGGGGCTCCATGGGAAGCTGACAAGAAGCCTGGTTGGCCATTTGATTCACAGACCTGGTCATTGAACGATACCAAGGAAAGAGAGAAATTGCTTATCGATGTGAGGGAAGCAATTGATACAAATAGTCCATTTTCTGAACACTTTCCTCCAAATTTCCCATGGAAATACCGCACAGAGCTGCTTGCTGAGACTCTGATTACTTTCCTTCGGTCTCTTCGTGATGGTATCATTACTGAACACCTGTGGTGTGCTCTAGATGAGCGACTGAAGCTACTACGAGACAAATCAAGGCAACAGGAACCTCCATCCAGCGAACAGATGCAGTCATCAATACTTGAGACCCTCTCAACATCACCTTCCCACAGTGTCTCCTTCACTTTTCTCACCTTCATGCTGAATCGTATCGCAAACGAAATAGCCCCGATTACACCGACGCCTACACCTTCTGCTACGTCTCCTCCCGCAGAGTCACCCTCAACTCCTACTGCAACCAGCTCAGAACAGCCATCAATACCTACTCCTGCAGCTCAGTCTACCCTCCTAAGTAGGCAAGCGTCTCTTTCGTTCCCATTCCGGTTGCGAGGCCGAAACAGTACTCTAGCTGGAAATAGTGATGCAGACCACTCTCCCTCAATACCGCGGAAAAACCAATCAGTTGCCAGAAGAGAAGCTCTTAACGATGCATATGCCTCTCTTTTTGCTTCTGTGATGTTTTCTTCTTCCATTCCGTTACCGGAAAAGGATAAAGACAGGAGGTTGCTCGAAGAAAGAAAGAAAGGGGTTATAACTCCCTTTTTGTATAGTGATACCAGTTAAACCAGGGTATTTGGGTATTTGGAGTTTACATATACATTGTGTATAAAGATTATGTTGCCTTTGGCAGTTAATAACAGGCTTGGATTTGTATTCCTTTATGATGTCAAGCTATAGCTTGAGTTAGATATGCGATTTGCAATATACACACGGAGTCCCAAGCAAGAATCTACAGAGCACCCAAAAACCTTTACCCAGATTGTATGAGGTAGATAAAGGCTACAATCCAAAGGCACGATAAATTCAGGCTGTATTAGGATAATACCTATGCTGCCGCTCTTCTTCTCTTATTTACACGCCCCTGACTTGTCTTCTGACCGTGGTATATCCACGCAAAGGAGTGTATGGGTAATTTGATCATGGACCAGACGATCCGTAAGGGTGAAGTCGCAAAAGACAAAACAGTAAGTATTATACTGTTCATCAAAGAATTCGTGGGTCGTCTATGGAGCTCCGATCTCCCTTGCTTCCATGAAGTGATAAGCGGATTAAGCTCTACCATATAGCTGTTTACGGTGCGTACATGTGCATCCAACTTGGCTGAGATAGTGGTATAACGTTTCTCTTGGCTGCGAACCAATTTATCAAGGGTATATATATCACTCTTCATAGCCTTTCGTGCCTCCTCAACAAGTTCCTTAGGGGGATGAAGTTTGCTCTGACTTTCCTCAACGGAATTAAGCTCTAGGCTTGCCGTCGAAAAACGGGATTCTAGCTCATCAAGTCGGTTTGAAAGCTCAGCAATTGCATCCGAGCCCGGGACCTTGTCGCTAAGGCTCCTCGGTTGGTTACATTCAACCACACGTTGTAGGTAAAGGGTTCTGGCTTGCACCATTTTGAGCAAATGCGAGACGGGACGTATTTCGGCTGCAAGAAGAAACAGAGTAAGACTGTAGTTTGAAACTAGTCCTTCGGATGGGCGTGATAGCTTAAACCTGATAGAATGCAGAAGGTACGCTGCTAAAACAGGGAATAGGAAGCATGATGCAAGTGCTGAAAGTTCGTGGATATGCAATTCAGATTTCGCATTTTGACATGCTATTGCAGATGCCTTTCGGGGCGGCGAAGAGTGAGAATTTTCCCCATTAACTGAATTGTCCAAGGGAACGCAATTCTCCGTGTCGGACTCATCTAAATATTCGCCGTCGGAGGCGTCAGTTACTAGCTGAACTCTCTCCTGAGCGGCAAAGTACCATTCCCTATCTAGTGTCAATTTTAAAACACAATATGCTTAGACTGCTAAGAGGGAGGTGCCTCACCATGGTAGCCTAACGGACCAGTTTAGGAAGACTGCTGAAATAGATAGCAAGGCGACATCTGTGAAGACAGCAGCTCCATTGTGAAAGAGAAGCCCCCCTAGACCTGGTAGAAGAGCTAGCACGAGGGGGCTTGAATGCCAGTGGGAGTCCGTATCGTCGGGACTGGTGCGTCCCATACTATTGCTGGCACGAGGAAAGAATAAATCGTCTGTTGATGATTTTATAGACCGACGGGTCTCAGTGACAGTGTCCGAGAACGTTGAGTTGCGCCGGAGCTTGCCGGGAGGGGAGGTTGATGGCGCAGAGTCATCCAGGTTTAATCTAGCAGATGCATTCTGTCTGCGTCGAAGTTGTTCTGTGGCCTGTGACTTGACACGCGAGGTCGCAAGGGAGCTGGATGGTTCCTGATCTCGTTCCGTGGATAGAGCAACCATGGTTCATAGTTGGTATAATCTGGATACGTTCTGCAAAATCTGCCTCAGCGCAAACGCTCCCCAGATCAATGACATTCGGCCTTCTCGCGCTCCCGACTCACATCCTTCATGATAGTTGGTATTGACATATAGTCCATCCCGGTTTTTGCGGAGTCGTTCCTTCTTCAGTAGAAGATAGAGATCTCTTGGCATCTCTTGGCATTCTCAAGCTTATTTTTTATGAGTATGATGTAAGAACTTTATTCGCTTTGACCAGGGGGAAATATTATGTCATCTGATGAGTCAGCGAGACAACTTCATTGATGCTGAGGAGAGCGACAACAACATCGGGTGAAGAACAGGAAGACGATGATACCACTACGTCAGCTTCAAGACTTGGATAGGGTCTAAGCCCCTGGGTCTAGAAACATAATTTTGTTTGCTAGATCTTGAACTTCGTATTCACTTCCCCTCCATAGGGATAAGAAAATAAGCCTGTCGCTCTCAGCTGCCTCTGCTCGAACGCTGATATTCCACCGTGCCAATTGATATCTTCGAACTCCTTTCTATACTTATCTCGGGAGATAGCATGAGGAACAACTTTTAAATGGGACTGGCCTGGGCGAGGAGGTCAACGCAAATAAAATTAGCTTTCCTTATTGATGCAAGGTCGACCAGAATACAACCCCGGCTAAGCCAGCCATCTTCACGGTCCCCGGGTCATCCCTCAAAGAATCAAACGACGGGACACCTTGCATGGGGTCATTAATTATACAGAGGCTCCGGCGGGAGAATTGTCTCTATGATCTGCAATAGTCACATATGCAGTTCGGCTCACACATATGTACCCTCACGCAAACGTCATGGAATATATATGTGATCTCTTTGATAAATGGTACCAACTGACCTTCAGTGTACAGGGACAGTATCAGATATATTCTGGCTACGGAGTACTACGTACATTTTAGACCAGCGTGTCTAGACCTTTGAAGACGCCTCGAGGCTGAAGGTGCTTAATGATACACCCGGGCCATGATAGCTGCAGATGTCGAGGGCTTGTCGACGGCACCATCCTCGTGTCCGGCTCATCCGCATCCTGAAGAATTCTTGATGTGTTTGTAGCAAATAGCTCCATCCCCGGGGCGAGGAACTGGACTTCCGGAAGCTATCCCCACGCTCAAGGGTTGTCTTCAGACACAACCTTTTCTTCTTTCTTGTCTTTGCACGCCAATAACTGTAAACGCCCTGTTGCAGCAGCCCGGTTTACAAAGAGTGTACAAACGGACCAGCAGTTTACTCACAGAATACGCTGATCGAAGTGCTTGCCAGGTCAAATTCCTGAGATTTTATTGATGGAGGAGGACCTATTGATACCCCGATGCGGTTTAGCGCGCGTGTCTCCCGCCGGGTCCACACCTAGTCTTCAGTGCACTTTTCTTTTATTCTGCTTATTCAGCCCCTGTTTTCTTATTCGGGGGATGGTAAGATGCAGGAGTGAGACTGAAGATGCATTCACGCTGCGTCAAGGCTGTTCAACAACAGTGGTTTATTGACACCCACGGGGACATGACTGATTTATTGACCTTATTCGGGGCAGTTGGGGGCTCAGCGGCACTGCATGACGGCCTCCCGAATGGCCATTCAATATGCCCTTCCTTTCTTTTCTTCTCCAGTATCTGGAGCTTCTGCTGGTATATAAATTCTTATACCTGCTCCATTCTTTGACAAATTCCTGGTCGCCGAATTCCTTCTTGATGCTCAAGGCCTCTTGTGCATTTCATTTGCCTGCATCTCTCAACCCCTTGAAACGCGAGATCTACGCACGGGTCTTACTGCAGACGTTCTCGCAGCATCAAAGGTGTCTTCCTTTCTCAGGATTCTGCTCGAGCTTGGTACGATTATCCCTACGACACCAATGTCTATGGAGGTAGTACTGAGAAATATGGCTAACAATTCCGTATGGTGCTCATAGAACTGAATAGGTGCATTGCACTCGGTTCTGGCAGAAAATCTTCATCATGGAGAATAGCAATCTACCTCCGGTTTATGAAATGTCAACGCAGGCGGTAGTGCTCTGCACTGTTGCGTTCATGTCGTTTCTCGTCTGCATCCCACCGTTGATTTGGCATTGCCGAAATGGTAACTTTCCTGCCTCCTGCCTGATAATGTGGATTCTCACCCAGAACTTATTCAACTTCATTAATCCGTTAATTTGGCCTGATGATGATTTCAACTCCCGGTGGATGGGTTATGGCTATTGTGATATCCAGTCCAAGCTTATCACCGGCGCCGGTGTTGGTATTGCCGGCCCCTTAGTCTGCATTTTTCGCAGTCTTGCAAAGGTCCTGGACACGGAGCGAACTACCCTTGTGCCTACCAAAGGTGATCGAAGATGGAACATTACATTTGATGTCATATATTGTGTTATTATCCCGGTGGTCATCATGGTACTGCACTTCATCATCCAGGACAGCAGATATTACATCTACAGCATCGTGGGCTGCATGCCAGCTTATCATTCTAGCTGGGTCAGCTTTGTCGTCGGTTACATCTGGCCTCCAATCATTTTGATAATCGCTTGTTTTTATTGTGGTAAGGTTTCAACCACTTGGAGTACACCTTTCACAGACGGCATTACTAACTCTTACGCCAGCACTCGTGCTATACCGTTTGTTCAAGTACAAACGTGAATTTTCCCAACTTGTGTCTTCGGACAGCTCAACCAGCAAGTCAAAATTTGTCCGCCTACTCACCATTTCACTTGTCCTTCTTCTCGGGAGCCTACCGGCTCAGTTTTTCGTCTTTTACACCAACATAACCTCCTACAAACCCTGGGCTCCTTATTCATGGTCCGAAGTTCATGGTCCTCACTGGGGTGAGATTATCAAATTCCCAATGCATGGACAAGTCTACTACGATCGTTGGATACAAGCTGCAGCGGGCTTCCTCCTTTTCTTTTTCTTCGGTATTGGCCATGACGCCACC
Source organism: Trichophyton verrucosum HKI 0517 (assembly GCF_000151505.1). Taxonomy (NCBI): domain Eukaryota; kingdom Fungi; phylum Ascomycota; class Eurotiomycetes; order Onygenales; family Arthrodermataceae; genus Trichophyton; species Trichophyton verrucosum. Next base: position 100,338 of record NW_003315621.1, on the reverse strand, counting down.
ATGATGTACCGGTCAATTCTTCTAAGACTCGGGTTTGGAGATTGTTTCCCTGCGCTTCGTCATCCACATATCATGATCAACCAGAGACAGGGTTCATCTTCTACCCGTTTTGGCTCTTTCAGTAGCACTGTCAAAATGGCTCTGGGTCGAAAGAAGCCTTTGACATCTACGATTGATTCAGACGTCACACTGAAGTAAGTTACCTACTTTACTCTCTTTCTGCTGATATTTGTCTCGGGCTTGACAATCGACTAACATATAAATTTTGCGCTGAATAGCGAAAAGACGCGAAATATGTCACTGGATGGATGTTTGTTCAATGAGCTCGAACCAAGTTTCTCCATGGACAACCAAAATAGCGCCCAGAAGCCATATCAGATGCCAACTGTGCCAACACCTATAAATCACCCCAGCAGGCTCAACATGTCTCGAAAACAGCGTCGGCAATCAGGAGACTCAATTTTTCTCGAGTTTCTTACCGAAACACCAAGTTCCAGTGCTGTTAAAGGGGGGAGGGAGGCTAAGAGCGGGCCCGATATGGTGTAGAAGCCCTCCAACCAACCACTCTTGATATATCCATTTTCAACAGCAATCCCCTGATACTTGATTGTCCCACTTTTTCTTCTTTACTGGAGTTTTACCTTTTAATATGCTAGCTTTGATTTTCGTGATACCTACGTTCAGATGTTTCATGGCGTTTGCTGGGGAACATTAACCCACAACTTCGATTGTGGATTAGGAGTAATAGTTGCCTTTAGTTAGACATACCGAGTAAATATCTATTTCGTGTTATTGAACCGTTTATCATACCTTGTTTTAAGTGGTATTTCTATAGTCCAGATACAACCATGATGCGGGCAAGCGAAAAAAACATATCAACGTAGGATTTCATTAATATAGATTCACAACTTCCCACTCATTACTTACCGTACTAGTTGTAGTAAAAGGGAAATAGAATACAATGGTTGGAGGGTGGAGAGGTGGATCAGAAAAAATATAATAATACATAGACATGACCCGCGGAGCGTGAGAAGAGATGCGACCAAAAAGTTCTAATCAAACGGCACAACAAGTTAAGATCAGTATAGACGATCGTCCGGGGATTCAAGTGTGGCATCCAGTAAAATGACTATCTGTACAGACAGAAGCTAGATATAAGGCACAGAGCCGCGACATCAGCTGAGAACAGATTACTTCGATTCTTCGTCGCGGTTAGGGTTAAAGGGTCGGCTGAGAACTTCATAATGGCCTAGCTCAGAAAAGATATTAGATCGTTGATAATGTATATGTTAAATATGCCGTAAATGGAACGGATGGGCTCACGTTGGACAAAGCCCAGCATGCTGGTTTTCCTTCCCTCGTTATCTTCTGATACTCGCATAGTAGCATCTCCTTCAACAAGCATCAATGTTCTATATTGGCCATGGCAATGTTAGCATCTGGAGCTTTGGTATACGGCGAAAAATAGTTGCATAGGAATATAAAGAAAGAACATACCCCTTTGGGAGGTTGAGTAGGTGATCTCTGCCCGGGCCTTCGGGGACAAAGCTCGTCACTCGGAACCAGCTGGTTTGCTGGTTGTCACGAGGGCCATAGTTGGTACCAACAGAGTATTTCACATATTCACGCCCATTTGATGATGTCGCCACCTCTGGTTGCGCACCAAGACGACCAACAACGGTGAGACGGGCGTGATCGCGAATGGCAGTGCTGCTGAAAGAACGGGATACGGGAGTGGTAATCGGCCGAGCGGCCTTGGAAAGGGTTTGGAGTGCGGATTGACGAAACATTGTAAGAAATCGGGGTGTTATACGCCTCTATTGTGGTCTCTTTAGCTGCAAAGATGATATTTTTTTTATCGTGGCCTTGGTTATTTGTCTCTCTCTTTTGCTCGTCGAAGGAGAAGTTGTGACGTTGGAGCAAGCCCGTTGAGCTCGCGTCGGTCACGTGACAATTTTCGCGTTTCTCAAACAGCTTCTATTGTACCCAGCAAAAAGGCCGACTTTGCAGATATAGTAAGGAGAGAATAGCTGTTGCAAAAACCCAGTACTATTGGGCTTATTTTTACTGAATCATGGAGCAGTTGCCCCTGTATTCTCTCACTTTTAACGCCTGAGCTCTTGTTTGTATATACTGACTAAGCAAAATTAACTTTCAGCGCTTAATCTAATTTCACGTGATGCTTCCGGCTCCATCGTCGAAGCTGGAATTTATTCGAGCCTCAATATCGAAATTTCCCAGTTGCAACGACCAGAAGCTCCCATTGGCATAGATCGGTTTATCCTACCTTTGGATAAAGGAGTGTGGCACTACCTGCATGGGATTGAAACCATACATCTATGCTTAGGTGTGTTTGGCCATCCGCAATCCATTTGCAGCTTGAAACTAACCTGGGGAGCTTTTTTTCGCCAGTCTAGATGTTTATTCAACCATCCTCCATGCCGGCCATTCCCCTCCGGCTTTCCCTTAGAAATGTCCGCCATACTCGAAGGGTCCCCAATTCGCCATATGGGCATTCTTTAAGCACAGTCTATAGAATAGCTCAACCCAATGGGCGTCACCTGTCTCGAGGGGTCGGGCGTCATCACACTCATTATATCTCTGCATGCACCACTCGAGGGTATGCCACAGATAGAACCTCATCCGAGCTATCGTATAACCGCAAACCTCAATACCAGTCACAGGAAAGACATGCCTCGACGCAGGCGGTCGATAATGGGTCATTGGCCGGTGAGCCATCCATGAATTCCTCGCCGACCGAATCTGTTATATATCCAGAGCCATATTCCAGGTTGACGGAAACATACGCTAGGGAGAATGCGGCTTTGCCATCTTCTGAATCACTCTTGGCCTTACTTACTCTCCTTTCGAAACCAGAATCCTCACTCCATACACTCTCACAAATGGGGATTGTTGAGATTGATACGGACGTTGCCAAACTTTCTGATATAGGAGCTGTTATGTGCAAATTGGTTTGTCGCGTTACACCTGCGTCAGGTATGAGGGTCAAAGAGCCAATCGAAGTCGCAGGTCTCGGGCAGGATTCGGTGAGTCTCCATTCTGAACACATTTAGTTTTTCCCCCTTTTGAACCACCTAAAAATCGGAATCATCCAGCTTAATATATAAATTCGCTAAGGATATTTGTTTGCACTTCTAGTACTCTGCAGAAAATGCCGCCTACGTTTTTCTCGTGTCCGCACTTCATACCAAGGGTTACCTTAACAAGATTGCACAATCATTCAAGACCTTATGGGACATGAGAGCGCACCGCTTTGATCTATCAGATGTTTACCATTATGCTTCTCGGTTTGCATCCTTACCTGAGATACACTACCGATCCACGCCGGAACCTGGTTTTACGTCATACGCCCAGCATGAAGTTAGGATTGAGTTGCCAGGTCAAAATATCAAATCTGTTGCTACAGGAGATTTCCTTCCCCAGGTCATCACTGAAGCTTCTCGCTCCTTCATAGCTCAAACACCACGCCAGGGTATTCCAGGAAATCATGGGCGAATTAAAAACGATTCTACTCTTACGGTGGATGTTGCTCCAAATCTTCTAAACTTTTACCTCTCAAAATGTGACCAATCTAGCGAGATTGAATCACGCTGTACCCAGGAAAACTTTGGCTCTTCTATGGTCTACTATGGGACACTTTATATCGATGGCAAACCTGTATCAAAACCGGTAATGGCTGACTCCGCAAAATCAGCAAAATCCCTTGCAAGGCTCGCAGGAGCCGTTCATCTCATTAGCAAGAACCCGTCTCTCTGGCCAGACTTTATAAATGAGATGCGAGAAACTTCGCCCGTTGTTCACTCCGTCTCTGTTTCGATGTCTCCTGAAACCCTCTCCGCCATCCAAACCTCACTCGAAAATGTTTACTACCCTAGTCCCAGAGGCCAGGATAACACTAAAGAGACCTGTCCGAACAATATTGAGTCACTGTTTCCGAATGTCCTTGCTTCAGCTGTGCGCCAGGCCGAGTCCGTTGATCTACCTTTTCTCCCATTTAGCAACCGTACATTGGAGGAGTCGCTCGACGCGCGAAATTCTTTGCCTGCAAGGAAACACTCCAAGCAAATACTGGATACGATTAACGAACACACTGTTAGCATCATAGTTGGATCTACAGGGAGTGGGAAAACATCTCAAATTCCCCAGATGGTACTGGAGCATTTCCCTAGCTCCAACATAATGGTCACCCAGCCTCGCAGAGTTACTACTACGACTATGGCGCGGCGAGTTGCGTTTGAACGTGGCGAAGCGCTTGGGAAATCTGTTGGATATGAAATTCGATGGGATGCTATAAAGCCGTCGTCAAACAACGGTATTACCTATCGAACGACCGGAGTTATGTTACTGGATATGTTACGAAGAGGCGATGAGATTTTGGACACTGTATCTCACATTTTTGTTGATGAAACACATGAACGTGATACTCCTACGGACCTTCTCCTAGCGCTATTAAGGAGGGAGATCAACCGACGTTCCAATGCATCCATGCCGATTCCAAAGATTATAATTATGACTGCAGACCCCGAAACCGCCGCTCTTGAAACCTATATGGGAGCTGTGTCCGAAAATGGAGAACCTAATCCAGCAACTCGCATGGTGATCCCCAATTCCTCTCATCCTGTTCAGCGTTACTTCCTTGAAGACATACTGCATTCTTTATTCTCCAAGCATTCTGCTGAAGATTTGATGCCCTTACTCTCTGACACATCAACAAGCCAACATATCGCAGCCGAAAAGGACTTGATCACTCCTGAACCCTCAGAAGGGAATGACGAGGCTAAGCTGCCTATTCCTAATGCATTACTAGAGGAGGCTACAGCCAACGCCCCAATCAACGAAAAAGAGCATTTTGTTCCTCTTGGGCTGACTGCTGCTACAATTGCTCATATTGCGAAAACCGAAGAGGAGGGCGTTATCCTTGCTCTTTTTCCCGGCCTTGATGTGATGAAGCGTCTTGAAACGTTACTCTACGACCATCCTCTTGGAGTGGATTTCAGCGATCGAACCAAATTTCAAATTTTCAAGTTACACTCTGGTCTGGGCGATATCGATGAAAATGTATTACGTCCAGCTAAGAACGGATGCCGAAAAATAATTCTGTCAACAAATATCGCCGAAAACTCGATAAATATACCAGAGGTCCGATATGTGGTCGATAGCGGGAAGAAACATGATTCGGTCTACGACCCGTCCACCGGGCTGCGGAAAGTAGTTGGTGGCTGGGTTGATAAGCTGGCTATCCATCAAAGGGAAGCATGCGCAAGCCGAACCGGCAATGGTTCCTACTATGCCACATTCACACAGTCGAGATATGACGCATTGACAAGGAGCACTCCTCCCCGGATCTATGTGGACGAAATTGAAACTGAATCTCTCCAGCTAAGAGCCACTTTACCCGACTTACCTCTCCGCGATTTCATGCGTCAGGTGCCAAATCCACCTTCGCTAGATCGTCTCAACAGTACCACTGCAAACCTGCAGTCAATTGGGGCAATAGATAATAATGGCGATATCACCGCGCTAGGTCGTATCCTATCCCTATTACCTGTCCCTCTAAAAGCTGGCAAAATGGTCATGCTCGGAATTCTCTTGAGATGCTTTGAGCCTGCCTTAATACTTGGTGCTGCCACACATGCTCGTTCCCTTTTCATTCCATCTCGGTCCGAGAGATGGTATAATTCACCGCGCCGAAAGTTTGCTGGGGAAACCAACAGCGACCATATAGCAATCTTGAGAGCCTATCGGAAAATTAACCAAATATCCAACAAGCATGGACAGGAAGCTGCCCGGAAATATTGCTTGCAGCAGTCTATGAGCCATGCAACATATCTGGACATGGAGTTATTTATTTCACGGATAACCCTCACGCTTCGTCATCTTAACCTCATTCCAGCTACAGAGAGCGAGTCTGGGGAGAACGTCCTCAACGAAAACTCTGGCGATCACTCGGTTCTCAGAGCCCTTATCACTGCCACTGTAACCCCAAATATTGCCATCAAGCCCAGTGATAGTGGAGGCCAATGGCACACCAAACGCTTCCCAGCAGCCGTCGTTAGCAATAAAAGCACCAACTCGTTCCAGAAAAGCTGGGCGGGTCGAATGCTAGCGTTTAACGAAGCGTTGAACTTCCATAGTGAGGCTGACGCAATCATGATGGACACGACGTCTGTTCACCCGCTGATGGCCTGCCTTTTTGGTGGAAACCTTTCCCGAGAAGATAATGCGCTTTTCCTTGATTCCCATTTAGCAGTCAAGATAAAATCCCCGGATGGTAGTATGGAAAGTGGCTCTCGGGCTGCTAGTGCCGTTGTTAAGGCAAGGAAACTGATAGACAAGGTATGTCCCTGTGGCTCTTTTATCCCATTCAAATATTCAGAAGGATCGCATTTCTAACCAGTTGCTGGTATATAGGCATCCGAGGATTTCTTCAACGACCTCGCCAGCAACAGAAGCTGGGCTGAGGCGGAATCTGATCGTCGACGCCTTGCGACAGAGATCAAAAGCATCATAGATACCCTGCCTGATACCCGCCAGTCAGGCCCGCTGATACGAAAAATCCCCTAATCACACACTGCTTATTGCATAGAAATGCTAGAAATGTACACCTACTCATCTCAGGCTTTGGGCTCCCCTATCTGTTCAGCATATTTTTTGTATTATCATCAGGGGCCGGAGTTGTGATGGATGCTTGGTTTTTGTTCAACCACTGAGGATTTAACGTGTAATCGGGCGGAGCAAAATGGAGAGTGTTATATTCTCAGCGTACTGTACCATAGAATAGAATCGAGGGTTCGATAACCTTTTTGCCATCGATGAATATTTAGCCTTGGTTGGCCAGTACATGACTAGGAAGCGCCAGGGGTCGTTTTGCATGTGTAATGACGTTCTTTGAGCTTGAAGGCGGCACTTCCTTGCTGTAGCTCGAAACCACTGCAACCTCCTACGTTTCCGAGCGCCTTCACACACCATGACACAATTAAATGCCCAAACCCTTTAAGAACTTCGATATAGCCGAATTAATGACTGCTAGTCCCAATACTAGGCCTTCTGTCCTGTGACAACATGAAGCTGGTTCCTCCCGGCAAATTCTGTTCCAGCTTGATCCGGCAGCGGCCAGCTTTGCGCACTCCATCCGCCATTACTCCGCGATACCTAGCCTCCTGCTCTTCCATATTTACGCCAGCGCCTTCGCCGTCTTGCCCGTCCTCTACCCGACGGCTATCGCAATGGTGCTCTGGAGCCCGCTGGAGAACGTTCCAGAGGAGAACTCCCGGCTATAACTACGGGGGAAACGATTCACATAACCGGGAAAGTTGGAAACGCAGTCGACACTCAAGAAGCAGCTATGTCCTTCTCGTGGCTACAATCGGCGCTGCGACATTGACACCGGCAGCTCTGCTTGAGCTGGCAGAGAAGAAGAACCAGGAGGACGAGTCGAGCACTCGAGAGCGTGAGATGCTCCACGCATCAAGGGCAGAAGCACGGAGTATACGACGTACCGGGAGAGGTATAGAAGACGACAGCGATGGAGGCGATACCGAAAGACAAAGGGCTCGGGATGTCTTATGGCGCATATACGGCTTTCTGGACGAGTACATATTCGAGGTGATTGCTACGGGGTTTCGGCTCGTTCACCTGGTGGTTCTATTTATCCCGGTAATAGCGAGCGTCCCAATAGTTTTCCTTGGGAGGAGGGTGAAGGATCGAGATAACCACAGGAGAGGAGCTCTGCTATGGTATGCTCTTGTCGTGTACACCATGGAGCGTGCCGGGTCGGCATTTATCAAGGTAGAACCACATCCCATCCAACATAAACAACCACTGTTGCTCGGATGGCAGGCTAACCGTTGCTTTCATTGAAAATGCAGCTTGGGCAATGGGCTGCTTCAAGGTCTGATATCTTCCCACCTGAACTATGTGCTATGATGTCCTCCCTGCATTCACATGCGCCAGCACATCCACTACATATTACAAAACGTACGATCAGTAGAGCATTTAATGGCCTACCTTTTGATGAGATATTTGAGGAATTCGACGAAAAACCACTTGGTGTAGGTGCTATTGCCCAGGTGTACAAGGCAAAGCTGCGCCCGGACCTGGCTGGATCCCTTGATCGTGCGTCTAAACCTACCAATCTCCGCGAGAAAATAAGAAGAAACGTCAATGTTCTGGTGAAGAGCACCCCAGAGAGCGTCCCGTCGTCACACATTGCGATCAAGGTTCTCCATCCAAATGTTGATAGGACCGTGCGACGAGATCTACGGATTATGGGATTTTTTGCTACCTTGATACACTGGATCCCTACTATGGAATGGCTATCATTACCTGATGAAGTCGAGAAGTTTGGAGAAATGATGAAGCTCCAATTGGACCTACGGATTGAAGCAGCGAATCTAGCGTTTTTCCGGGAGAACTTCAAATCAAGAACTACAGCTCGGTTCCCCTATCCATATACTGAGTATACCACCCGCGAGGTCTTGGTAGAGGAGTTTGCTCAGGGTATTCCGCTTGCTGCATTCTTAGAGAATGGTGGCGGTGTGTTCCAGCATGACATTGCTCAGGAGGGATTGGATGCTTTCCTTCACATGTTGCTCATTGACAACTTTGTCCACTCCGACCTGCACCCCGGCAACATTATGGTACGCTTCTACAAACCAAGCCAGCTGGACCTCTCCCTGAGTGTGCAGAGTCCCCACGGAGCTTTAGTATCAGAGAGTGGGAATTCTGCAACAGAATCGGTTCTTTCACGATTGAGGAAGCACCGGAAGGATCCAAAAGCTTGGAATGAAACCCTGAAGCAGATTGACGCCGAAGGATACCGGCCTCAGCTGATCTTCATTGATACCGGTCTTGTCACGGAGCTCAACGCTGTGAATCGACGTGATTTCCTTGACCTGTTCCGAGCCATTGCTGATTTCGACGGATACAAAGCTGGTTATCTCATGATCGAGAGATCACGTCAACCTGATACCGTCATTGACGCCGAAATATTTGCGCTCAGGATGCAGCATCTCGTTCTCAGCATTAAGGGGAGAACATTTGCCCTGGGGAATGTGAAACTCGGAGATGTATTGAGTGATGTTTTATATATGGTTCGGAATCACCATGTGAGACTCGAGGGTGACTTTATCAATGTCGTCATCTCCGCTCTTCTCCTGGAGGGCATTGGTAGGAAATTGGACCCGGATTTGGATATATTCAAAAAGTTCGTTCATATTCTCCTTTCCCTTCACCTCTTGCTTCTTTTGTTTCATTACAGTCACTAACCGACATATGAATAGTGCATTGCCAATCCTTCGCCAACTTGGCTCCAAATCTACGCTGCTCAAGTCCGTTCGTGAAGGAGACACATCCATGCTCCGCGTATGGGTTGGGCTAGAAGCACGAAGCTTCCTCAAAGCCAGCATCTCCAGCGTCGAGAAATGTGTGAAGTACGATCTCCTGTCCCCGAACATTTAGCCAACATATACTACTACATTATTTATATTATCTCCATGTATCCTGGGCATAGTCAGTCATTGCTCTTTTTTCTAGCTAGACCGGACGACACCTGTACATAATATCGGCTACATCTTCTTGCATCTGGCGGAACACTTTGGCTCTTTGCATGTACATAGATAGAGGCTTTCCCGAAGTTTGGTAGCCCCATCTTCGAACCGTGGTTAAATACATAAATAAACACATCTCCTACCATCAACTCTTTATCGTCTTTGATAATCCAACTAAATAATCCTTGACGGGGGGGGGAGAAGATATTGATGCCATATTCACTATCCAGCATTGGGCAGCATCGCTCGGGATAAATATGCCGAGAGAGGCGATTGATTCCAGTTGCTCTGCCTCCTTGCTCCACACACAAACAAGTGATCCCCGTAGATCTCACACAATAGCTGCAGATGGGAAAATTTCCAGCATTCATATCCGCAGGAGTTGACAGTTGCCAGCAGAGACCGATACAGCGACTGGAGGGGGATCGAAATGCCATTCCCTAGCCTGCGTCTGTACGGTGACGATGGCGATTCCGCGATATCTGCGTCGACCTGGGGATGAAGGATACCGAACTCCCACCATCGAAGACACGGAGAAGAACCTCTCGCTCTCGTTTGTATTTCCTTCTCAGCCGCCGACCCCTCGCTGTCCCACGCCGCCTGTCCTGTCGCAGTTCCGTCAACGGCCGCCGCTTGCACATAACCTGCCCAAAATACACGGAGACGGCGATGGGAATGGGACGATAACGCCAGTGCAGCTCCTGGAGAGCCAGCTCCCGTCACTCAGCTGGAGAGAGCGTATTCAGCATCTGACATGGTCGTTTTTCACGTTGACGATGGCCACGGGCGGGCTGGCGAATGTCATCCACTCGATCCCTGTCGAGGCCCGGTGGCTGGAGATAATCGGGCTTGTGATCTTTCTGGTCAACCTGGCCTTCTTCGTGGCCATCAGTACATTGATGTGTGTACGGTTTTATCTATATCCATACACCTTCAAAGCATCGTTCCTGCATCCGACAGAGTCGCTATTTATCCCTTCTGTGATTGTGTCGTTCGGGACAATTCTTATCAATGTCGCACAGTACGGTCCCAGTCATGCAGGAGAATGGCTGGCCCATGCAACAGTGGTTTTGTTCTGGTTTGATGCAGCATTGGCTGTTATCTTATCCGCAGGCATCTATCTCATTCTGTATGTACACCCATGGCCCAATTGTACTCTTACCCGGGGGGGGGGACCAGATGGCTGATATCTTGTTTGCAGGTGGTCGACACAGACGTTTACAATTGCTAAGATGACGCCTATATGGATATTCCCAGCATACCCAATGCTAATTATTGGCCCTCATGCAGGAATTCTGAGTGCCAGCGTGCCTCAGAATCACGCTCTTCGAATCATTATCGGTGGCTGGACTATCCAGGGCATTGGCTTCCTGGTCTCCCTCATGGTATATTCTGCATTCATATACCGATTGATGACGCAGAAGCTACCAAATGAATCCCTCAGGCCAGGGATGTTTGTATCTGTCGGACCCAGCGCGTTTACAGTAGCAGGGATCATAAGCATGGCCGAAAATGCTGCCAGATCACTGCCCGCCGACTTCATGGGAGACGGAGACCTAACAGCAAAGATAATCTATGTCGTTTCGAACTTTGCAGCTTTGTGGCTATGGGGGTAAGTCAGACAGTGCCCCGATATATGGATAAGTATGCTAAAAAGAAGTGTTCTAGGCTGGCGGTCTTCTTCTTCTTTATAGCAGTCTTTGCGCACTGGACACCAGCTCGTCGTGGGCGGATGACTTTTTCGATGACCTGGTTCTCCTTTGTGTTCCCCAACACCGCACTGACAACGGCCACCTTTGCTGTGGGAAGGGCATTCAACAGCAATGGCATCCAAATAGTTGGCTATGCCCTTACAATCCTGCTCTTCATCACCTACTTCTTCGTATTCTTCATGATGGTGAGGGCGATCCGGGGCCGCCAGATTCTGTGGCCGCAGAAGGGAGAGGACAAGGACGAGGGAGGATTCAAGATCAAAGAACACAAACCGGATGCTAATGGCGTCCTACCAACACACTCGTAGCCATAACTAGCTAACCAGAGCGTTCTATGTAGCAAGCATGTATCTGTATCTCACTCAACTTCAGGCTTGTATTTTTGTTGTCGCCCTTGAATATTAGGCCAGCGTCTTCCCCCTATCAGACACTGCTACCGCCCACCTGCTATCCAGCACGGCAAGGTGGCCGAGTGGTCTAAGGCGTCCGACTCAAGTTTCAAACTTAGTTTGTGATCTAACACGAGCTTGCATTCGAATGTGGTTTACACGCGTGGGTTCGAATCCCACCCTTGTCAATTTTTTTTTGGATTTTTTTTTATATTTTTAATTATATCTTCATCGGAAGCATAAATGATTATTGATTTATTTTAGTTTTTTAATTAATCATATGTATCCTTAGTCTAGTCTGCTCATATCATACATACATACTCGTCCTTGTCGCCGTTATGTGTCAGGGATGTGGTTACGAGGTTAGATACGTGAAGGTTTATAGCAAACGTCTGCTCTTCACCTCACTAGTGAGTGAGTACAGTTACATTACTATCAGGAGAGTTAGAGACGGACGCCCTTTTCCTTCTAGAAGGAGTACCTTGTGAGTCCGGCGTTCAAACTAATATACGCGCAGTGGGTAGCTGATACGGTGTGCTTTAGATTTGATAACTAGCGATAACTCAGTACTAGCACGTGAAAAGAGGATGTCGTGATAGAGATGGATCTCAGGAGTCCTCAGGAGTAACCAAGGCATATATCAAACTCTCTCGCTATCTCAGACCGGCTCTTGAGGAATGAAGTGGCTATACTGCATGGAAAGCACCAGTTGGCAGTTCCCCACGGTTCACTGAGTCAGAAATAGACTTGGGTGTCTGGATTTCATGTCTAGACCAGCAGAAACAGTTCCCACAGGAGCTGAAGTTCCCTAGGATTCCAGCTGATCTATGGAGCAGCGACGGCTATCTATTTATCGGTGGAAGCCGGATCATCTACCCATGAGCCGGACGTGAGGGATTGACACAGCATCCTAGTCGAAAACATCGTACTGCTCGAATCAGGCAATAATAGGTGCTTCTGACAACAGTAATGTCAGACCATGAAGACTGTCTCCTAGTGTTCCTCTGCGAAGCGATAGCATTTTAGCCGTGACATTCCGTATACCCGTGGATGCCATGTCGACCGACCACCAGGATGAAGGAGAGCCCTACGCTCTTTGTGGTCAAGTTGCTCGGACTGATGATCTCTTAGCATCCCGTATTTTTAGATGCGAGAGAAGATTGGCGTCACTCTTCACGATATCCGCCCTTCTAGAAGACATTGGTATGACGGAATTACCTTGTGCTTACCAAAGGCCGTCTGCAGGTCCCCGCCCCCAGTTTCTGATATCCTTCTCATTGACTTCCCCACAAAGTCTCCCTCCGCACCAGGACTGTCTCGGAAGCCGAGTCCGAAATAACGCAGCAGAAAGAATTGATAGTGACAACAAAGCAAGCGACGGAGATGAAGAAGAGGATGAAAGGTTTCTGTTACGAGACTTCCGCCCCCCCGCATTTCTCCGTGCCAGGGATGCAATCTGCGCGCCGCGTTCCGTAGCGCCGCCAACAACGTGGCATCCCATTCATCGAAGGGCGTCTAAAATCAGGAGTATGTTGGCTCTGGCGACCGATTTCCGTCAAGCAGGTCCCCAATGTCTATGATCTTGTTATTTTCGAGCCACATTAAAGGGGATTCTGGTGATCAATTGGTCCTTGTTGTTTCTGCTGGCAAGGAGCGCGAATGCCCGGCTAATTGAGAACGAGAGATCGTCGTTGAGAAAACCAAGTCAAACGCAGCCAAGCAAAATTGCTTCAGATACTGACAACAGGACACCAACTCCCAAGGTGGCTGATCGACACAGTCTGTGGGGAAGAAGACAGCAGCTCTCCCTCTTCTTATCCTTCTGCCTCTTCTTGAAATGCAGAACACTCGGTGACGTAGAGGCCACGGTCTGTCCGCCGATCCAGTACTCCCAAGAAATATTCTTTTTCTATAATGCCAGCATACGGAGTACAACTTCCCATATGACACAGTTACAAGGGTGCTTTTGCTAAAGGTACCTGTATATTGTCGCAGAAGGCCTTCCTGAGTGTGTTGTGGAGCGAGGGCCAAGCACAACAGGTGTATGGAGTAGCAGCAACAGTCAAGGTTCTTTCTTCAGCTGTGTGAGATGAGAAAGTTGATGGGTCACGAAAATAAGGAGGCAGATGGTGGCATAACCATCCCTCCGCTCCATAGGGTAACATTTCACGATATGAATAGAACAGATCTACACGCCACTGTGTGTGCAGAGATCGAGCTCTCCAATCTCACAGAGCACAGGAAGGACATGCCACATGCTTTCCAGGACAGATGTCTAACTTTATCACCAGCTCACTGTCAACACGAAACCAAAGGATTCTAGTTCGAAGAATGAGGCCTGAGCTGTTGTTAGTGTCGCTCTAGCTGCTTCTACTCCGTGTTCAACTTGCATCCTCCACACGCCGGAAGATAGGAAGATAAATATTCCCGTCGTGGAATAGGCCTGTGGAACCGCCAAGGCAAGGCCGCCCTTGCGATCTACAGACAAGCCTCGCCGTGGCGGCTCACTCGGCCCTGTCATCTGTCTTCCAAGAACGCCATCCTCCATGCATTGCTGGGGGCTGCAAAGATCCATGCTCCTGGTCACACATGCTCGCTGCGTCTCCCAGCCCCTTTATACTACTTACCACTATCTTAATACTGTCCCTTGCCCTGATAATATTGCTTCTCTGTGCCCTTCCTTATGGTATTATTATGTCATCACGCACTAACAAATCACGTGCATTGGTTTAACTCTCTCCCGTATTACATAATAACCTTACTTTAACGCAAACGAAGCAAAAAGGCAAAAAAAAATGAAAGAAGTCGAAGAAGCAGAAGAAGGACCAGATATAATAATAACACGAGCAAGGGCGACAAGAATACGACAACGAGGGAGGATGGCGTCAGCCAAGCCGGTCGCTATCTTCATCTCCAAGGTATGAGGGCTGTGGCTCAACTTCTCACCGACATGGGGCCATGATGGGGATAACAAGTTGGTGTTGCTGTCGACTTGCATGAAGAAAATGTTGACAATTGTTATCAAACCCCCCTGCAAAGTTGCCGGCCACGGGTGTCTCAAGGCTCGGACGAGGCAGAAGAAGGCTCAGAAGGTCACCGTGCTAAATCTGTGTTACGGGCGACGACTGCGACACGAGGAAGTAGCTGGCGAGTTGGGTCAGCAGTGGGCTCAAACTCACTCGTGGCGGGATAAACATGTCTTAACGGTGCGAAAGGAAATTGGTCAGCTCACTAACTCACTTCCATGGTTACCTAGGGGCAGCGGGCCCACTTTGAGTTTCTGACTTACCTGACGGCCTTGTCCGACGCATATGGTCCTGCGCCATAACCAACTGCTTTCTCGTGTGTCTACTTTAATTCAACCAGATTGGACCAGCTACTGTGTACGTGGCTAGGCATTTGGATTTACTTGGAGAGCAAGAGTTTCCTGTTTCCAAGAGTACGGAGTACGGAGTACGGGGTACCTGAATCGGATGTGCCGTTGCATAGTGGCCAAGGAAATTGCTCGTCGAATCACCAAAGATTAGAACAACGCCTATTAAATTAGGAGGTTCTAAAATAGACGACTAACTCCATGCCCCTCTCCAAATCCGACCTTATACAAGGGTATGGGCGCGCCAGAATGGTGGCTGCCCCAACGCAAGGTTCGACTCTACGAAGCTTCTTTCCCACAGAAGGCTTTGGCCGCGTATGGCGCTATGGGCTTGAGTAACACCTGGCGTTATGGTTGATTTGCCGCCTGTGAAGAAGAAATGAAAGAAATTATATGTTCACTCATCTCTGGTGCTTTTTTCTTTTATTTGTTTTCCTCTCTTCGAGCGTCTCTGGACGAATCAAAGGAAATATATTGGGGTCGCCAGAAGCTGTGGTTTTGTCTAGCGGAAGATCGACATGCCGCTATGATATCTCACTGGCCTCACGCCTTGCAAAATATGTATATTATGTCTGTTCTCTCGAATGTTTCAGTACATTGCCTGACCCATCGGTTGAACGTGCCTTCGGATGCCGAGGTTGGTTGGAACGGAGAGTTTGGGTTTCCTACCCCTGGATACGCTTCAAGGATTACCATGCTTGAATTGTCTTTTTCGCGGGGTTTCATGCCATGTCTGGGATTTCGCAATGAAAATCTCCGCATGACCCTTGCCCGCCAATTCTCTGTGTGATAATGCTGCCGTCCTTGATTTAACCGTGTTTTCATGGTTATCAGAATGCGGGGGCCAATCCACACCCACCGTTCCTCTCTTGAAGAAGCGGATCTGCGCTCTCAGGGCCTCCGAAATCCCAAAGCCTCATTCGTGCCCACTATCGTCTCATCTCTTCCCCTTTACGGATGTCCTCCGGTGCTTCAACATTTGTATCTATACATGCTCTCCCGACCCACCACATAGCAGCGAGCAATAGGGAGTCCGAAACCAGCCGGCCTCATCCTCCCCATTTTAGTGATCTTCGCTGAATGTTACATTCCGGCTTCAATATCAGAATTACCAGATGACTTATACCTTCGGCTGCATATTCTCTCTATTCTCTCACTGCTTCCTGATACGACGAGATGAATGCCGATCAAAAGCACAGCCTAACCAGCTAGCTCAGGACACCATAATCATGCCCTTCGAGAAGCGCCTTGCCTGGGCACTCCGATGCCAGGGATATCGAAGGCCGGCGAATTGGTACCCAATTTTCGTGCTTATGGGGAAGTGAAAGGACGACAGCCAAGCGATTCCGCTAACGGAGCTCCCATAATTCCCCTAAATGGGCACCTTTTGGTTGACATGACTAGAAGCTACACCCCAATTCCCAAAATCTATATCAAGGCCCTCCTCTCCCGCCAGAATTCTGGTTTTTTCTCTCCTTCCTCTCTCCAAGCAATCAATTGCCTTCACCCTTCCCTCTTCACCAGCCAAAAGCACAAAGGTTACCATTCAATATGGGTTTCATTACCAAGGCCATCCCTCTCGCCCTGGCGGCGGCATCTGTCATCAACGGCGCTGAGATCATGGAGACTCGCGCTGGTGTCCAGACCCTCGCTGATAAGTACATTGTTGTCATGAACGATGGCATGACCGACAAGGACTTCGACTCCCACCGCTCCTGGGTTAACCGCACCCACCGCCGCCGTTTGATTCGCCGTGGCGCCAAAGCCATGGGTGGCATGAAGCACACCTACCGCTTCCCAACTGGCCTCAAGGGATACTCTGGTCACTTCGATGAGCAGATGATCAATGAGATTTCCAAGCGCGCTGATGTACGCATCAATTATGTCTCCCTAAATGAATACCATCAACTCACAGTGTTTCTAGGTCAAATACATTGAGCGTGATGCCCGCGTCCAAATCAACGCTATTGAACAGCAGGACAACGTTCCATCCTGGGGTCTCGCCCGTGTCGGCTCCAAGGAGCCCGGTGGCACCACCTACTACTATGACGGCACTGCTGGCGAGGGCAGCACTGCCTACGTTATTGACACCGGTACCGATATCCAGCACGAGGAATTCGAGGGCCGTGCCACCTGGGGTGCAAACTTCGTTGATGACATGGACATGGACTGCAACGGCCATGGTACTCACGTCTCTGGAACCATTGGTGGTAAGACCTTCGGTGTTGCTAAGAAGAGCAACGTCGTTGCCGTGAAGGTCCTCGACTGCAACGGCTCTGGCTCCAACTCTGGTGTCATCATGGGTATGGAATGGGCTACCAAGGACGCCCAGCAGAAGGGTGCCGACAAGGCTGTCGCCAACATGTCTCTTGGTGGTGCCTTCTCCCAGGCCTCCAACGACGCCGCTGCAGCAATTGCTCAGGGTGGTGTCTTCTTGGCTGTTGCCGCCGGTAACGACAACGTAAGCGCCTTCCGTCTCAGAAACATATATACTGCGTCCATTGTGCTAATCATCATATCTCTAGGTCGATGCTGCTGATTCCTCCCCAGCTTCCGAGCCCTCCATCTGTACCGTTGCTGCCTCCACTGAGCAGGACGGCAAGGCCGACTTCTCCAACTTCGGTCAAGTTGGTATGTATATTCCATTCATTCACCTCTAGAGGCGACAAAAGGAAACAGTGCTAATATAAATTCCAGTTGATGTCTACGCTCCCGGTGATTCCATCACCTCCGCCAAGCCAGGTGGTGGATCTCAGGTCCTCTCTGGTACCTCCATGGCCACCCCACACGTCGCCGGTCTCGGTGCCTACCTCATTGGCCTCGGCAAGGGCGGTGGCCCCGGCCTCTGCGACACCATCAAGCAGATGGCCATCGATGTCATCCAGAACCCCGGCGCCAGCACCACCAGCAAGCTCATCAACAACGGATCCGGCATGTAAGCGGGTAACCTTCCTTGGAAGCTTGCTTTTGACTGGAGAGTTCATGAGTAAACCACTTCCCCTCATAGTGGCTTTCTTTCTTTCCCCTTGAACATATATGAAGAGCAATGGTCGAAGCTTTTCGACTTGTAAATAGCTTACTGTTTTGACGGCTGTGCCTCGTTTCTTTCCTTAATCAGGTAGCTTCGTCCATCTATGTACATACCAATGGATTAACATGAAGTTCCTTTTAAACTCTCTCCTTTTCCTGACCTGGTCTTCTCTTAGTCATTACTCTTAGCTTGAGGCTCAATACTTAGTACTTAGTGATATTGGCATCTTGACTGGGCGGCGCTGCAAGCTCGCCTAATGCAAGTTCGACTTACTAGTAGTGGCTTAGGCGGCGCTTGTTCAGTCTTTGAGCTTAATTTTACCTGCAAGAACAGCTTAAAGCGGCCAGGCCAGTCTCCGCTTGATAAACGCCGAGACCCTAAAAGCAGCCACACAGTCTAAACCCGCCTTTTCCGTGAACAACAACATCAATCTCACTGATAACAGCCTGTCTCATCAGCTGTGAATTAACAGCTAGACACTCGGGGAACAGCCTCCCTCGTTTTATGAATGTCTTCTATGCACACACTCGATAGGGCAGATCACTTGGAAGTATTATACCCACGGGAAACCAACATCTTTTCACCTGCTATTAATAGCCTCAGCTCCACTTAGCCCAAAACGTACTCCGGGACCATGCAGCCGCATGCCCGTGCAAGTTCACAAGTACGAAATATGGCTAAATAAGGACTCCGGGCAATGAGTCTATAAGCCAGATATTTTGACTTCCACCTTGGAGATCACTATATAACAAGACTGGTGTACTCCCTCGGACCGGATCATGCAGAGTTACTCCTTCACTATAACTTCTTGATACCAGAGCACCAGCTATTTACAATGGATTTGACCCATATACTGGAGCGTACCTGCTCCAAAAGTGACTGCAGGTTTCATGCAGCTGTTTTTACGGCTGCTAATAGAGGTAGGACGGGAAAATTCTGGATAGTCGAGATGATTATGATTACTAAAGGGGTTCTAGACCAGGTACTACATTCTATTCCCTATGGCACTCAAAACGTTGATGGGTCTGGGGATGCTGTGACGGAAAGATCGATGTTCTGGTGCGCATCTATGACTAAGATCGTCACGGCTGTTGCTGTTATGGTTGCTGTTGAAAAGGGGCTAGTAGGCTTGGATGATGACGTCGGGGCCATCTTACCCGAGCTGGCTGAGCCAGATATAATCGTCGGGTTTGAAGATGGTAATAATGGTATGTTTATTCATCTCCACAGGCGCATATACCAGACTGACCGCGCTGGTAGGGAAACCCATTCTTCGTAAAGCTAAGGAAACGGTCACCTTGCGACGACTGTTAACTCACGCTAGTGGGTTCGTCTATTTAGCTGTCAATTCATCTGTCAAGAGATGGGCGGAGTATCACAATCACACCGCTACCACTGATGTAACATCCAGGGTAAGTCTAGTGTTATTCATAACCATTAGAAGATGCACTATGCTTGAGAAGAGAACCTCACCTTCTATAGGAAACGTACCGCCTGCCTTTGGCTTTTGAGCCGGGAAAATCCTGGGGCTATGGCCCTGGAGTTGACTGGGCTGGCTGTGTAGTCGAAAAAGTTTCAAATCAGAAGCTCGGGGATTTCATGCAAGAGAATATCTTTCAAAAACTCGGTATCACGGCAACCACATTCCATCCTGAAAATCATCCTGAGTTCAACGCAAGACGTGTTGAACTTTGTCAGCGAGCACCAGATGGGAGCCTATCCATGACTCCAGTCCCATACACAATCCCAGCGAAGGATGATTTGGGCGGTATTGGTTTATACTCGACGCCCAAGGAATTTACCAGATTCTTGCAGATGATACTTCGCAGTGGTGAGAACGTGCTGCGACCCGAGAGTATCAACACAATCCTTTCTTCCCAGCTCGAGTGTAATAAAGAAATAAACGCAATTCGAGACCGCGGCCCAAAGATCATGAGTCGCCTTGTTAACCCAGGAAAGATGATTGATATGGGTCTGTCTGCGAGTATCAACCTGGATCGAGTCCCGGGTGCTCGTTATCCAGGATCTATCTCCTGGGCTGGGGCTGCAAACGCCTTCTGGGTATGTGATTTCCGTTATCTCTCGACATCTAGCTGCTACTTTTAAATGTGTCACCTCCTAATTCTTCGATATGTAGTGGTTGGATATGAAAGCAGGTATCTGCGGTACCCTCTTTATGCATTCGTTTCCTCCTTTCGATATTGCTGCTTTGGACCTGCTGGATGAACTTGAAGCTGCAGTATACACAATTGAAGGCCTCTAGCAAAGGCTGGTAACAAGAAAGCAATCTCATGATGCTGGCCCTAAGAAGTAGTTTAATTGACTAGTTGTCGACGTTGGATTAACTAACTAGTTAACTAAGTGTTAATTAGGTTACCGTTAGTTGGCCTCGGCAAGTTTATTTGTTATGACTTCACAGCTTCCAAGGTCCACCACGCCAACTACAACTTCACATCTTCTTTTTCACTTTTAACATAGGAGAGTTGCAGTACAAAATACACATTTATATCACCTGAGGGCACGACTAACAATAATATACCACCATGTCTTCACCAGACAACCGTAAATCAGTCCTCATAACTGGGTGAGTACCTAAATCCCAGTCTGGTGATAGCAGAGGAGTTAACACATCTCCTTTAGCTGTTCGCCTGGAGGTATTGGCCATTCCCTCGCTCTTGAATTCCAACGCAATGGTTTGCGAGTGTTTGCAACTGCCAGGAATAAAGAGGTGCTCGTGGACCTCGAAGAGAAGGGAATTGAGGCCTTGGACCTGGTGGTTGACAACGAAAAGAGTATCCTAGCATGCTTTGACGAAGTCAAGTCCAGGTTAGGCGAAAGCAAAGGGCTAGATATTCTAGTCAACAATGCGTAAGTAATTCTATTAGGAAAAGGTTCTTTGCTTTCAGTCTTTGCTAATAACTGTATCTAGTGGTCGAAGTACATCTGCCATTATTTTCTCCTATTCTATGCTTCCTGGGCTAATTGTATTAATTTCGAAGACTATACGGTTCCAGCACTTGACGTTGACATGGACGAAGTACGTCAGACGTTCGAAACCAACATTATAGGAGTGATCCATATGTGCAAGGTGTTTACGCCACTCATAATCGAAGCAAAAGGCACCATTGTGCAGATTGGATCTGTTGCCGGGGTAAGACATGCTTTCCAAGGAGTTGAAAAAAACCGTCTAATAATTTGACAGATAATCCCCTATGTTTTCGGTTCTGTATACAATGCCACGAAAGGTGCATTGCATTCGTACAGCGACACACTCAGAGTGGAACTGGAGCCATTTGGGTACGTACAGCTGGCTACACTCCGCATATATCCGGATAATATCCGACACTAACTGAATGTAATAGTGTCAAAGTCGTTACTATCATAACTGGCGGTGTTCAGTCTCGGATTGCACGTACACCACGTCGTTTGGTGCCAGACTCTCTCTATCATCCTATTCGGTCCGAATATGAACGAAGAGTTGTGCACAGCCAGGATGGCGCCACGCCTAACGAAGTATATGCTCGTCGGGTAGTCACCCAGGTGCTTTATGGGCCGGCTCCATGGCGTTGGCTATGGCCGTGGAGTGTGAGCCCAAGAAAATGGGTTTGGGCTGGCAGCAAAGTTACCCCGATTTATCTGCTTTCTGGCGCATTCTTATGGTTTGGAACATTCAACTTCGTCCTCGGGCGCATGTTCAACCTGAGAAAATTGAAATACTAGCCATAATATTCAATTAAGGACGCCAGGCTGTCGAGTAGCAGATACAGGAAGAACGGTGATGGAGGGAGTATTGGAAATTTGTAATGTATCACTAGTTAAGCTCTACAGCTAGATTTCTTAAGCTTCGGGGTCATCATCCACAATCAATATTTTCTCCTCTTACATATCCTTATATATAACTAGTTACAGATTTCCAAAGAAAAAAAAAAATGAGTCCTTCTATAGATTAACATGTGGCGTATACACTGAACCCACATTTTACGTGCTAAAATAAAAATAGTGACACAAGACGGAAAGGGAGGGGAAGCAAAAAAAAGACATATGGACCGATAACTTCAAACAGGGGGCCGTGGGTTCACCTAATGCTCTTTTTCTGCGACAGGAGGAGTAAAAACGGTTAGTATGGCATGTTAGGGATCTGAGTAAGGAGCATACGCCTAGATTGACTCGTTGGGCCTTCCCTCACTCCCGGCGAGAAGGGCTCAGGCACACAAGAAGGGAGGGGAAGGATGCAAAAAGGTCGCAAATTGGTGGTCCGTGATTTAAATACCAAGGGTGAATTCAACGCCGACATCAATGTCTCGGGCCATCTTGACGACCTTAGAGAATTGGACGGACTTCTCGGCGGCGACCTGGAGATCCTCAATGGAGAAGATCTTGAGGCCAGATTCGCTGATCTATAGTATAGAGTTAGGGAAAGTGGTCACCTTGTTTCAATTGAGGTGTAGGATAGACATACCAAAGCATGAGCCTTCTCCATGTTAGTACCCTGCAGTCTGGCGACGATGGGGGTGCGGAGGTTCATCTCTTGGACGACATTGATCAAACCCTGAGCAATGGCATCACATCTCACAATACCTCCGAAGATGTTGACGAAGATGGCAGTGACCTTGGGGTCGCTGGTGATGAGCTCGAAGGCAGATCGGATAGCAGCAGGGGTGGCACCACCGCCGACGTCAAGGAAGTTGGCAGGGCTTCCACCGTTAAGCTTGATGATGTCCATAGTGGCCATGGCGAGACCAGCACCGTTGACTTGATAGCCGAAGAGTTAGTACTTCGTTGATGAGAGGTAGGGAGTATTGAAGATGGGCTTACCCAAGCAGCCAATGTCTCCGTCCAACTTGATGAAGTTGAGGCCAGATCTATAAGCAAAAGTTAGAGCTGCAAATAAGGTATTGGGGGCTAAATGGAAGAGCATACTCGGCAGCCTTGACTTCATCAGCATCTTCTTGGGTGGTATCTCTCCAGGAGAAGACCTCCTTCTGTCTGAAGTCGGCGTTGTCGTCGAAGCCAAGCTTGGCATCCATAGCAAGAACCTGGTGGTCAGAGGTCTCAGAGAGAGGGTTGATTTCGATCTGAGTGGCATCCTTCTCCATGAAGACCTTGTAGAGCTTCTTGATGGTCTCGACGGCCTCTGGAACGCACTGTTCAGAGAAACCAAGACCGGTGGCAATGTTTCGAGCAATTTCATCAGTGACACCAGTGTGGATGTCAATTGGGGTGGTGGTGATGGCATCGGGGGTGTCCTTAGCAACAGCCTCGATATCCATTCCACCCTGGGAGGAGGAGACGATGACTGGAGCCTGGGTTTGACGGTCCATCAGAATGGCAAGATAGAACTCTCTGCGGGCGAACTTGCGCTCGCAGATGTACACGGCGTTGCAGAGACGGCCCTGAGCACCGGTCTGCTTGGTTATCAGCTTGTGGCCGATCATCTGGTCGGCGAACATGCGGGCCTCAGTTGGACTGGAGAAAAGGTTAGTTTAGCTCTGTGACGCCGCAAACGGCCAGCATCGACAGGATTGGGCTTGAACACATACGAGTAGATAACTCTGACACCTCCCTTCAAGCCATTGTCGAAGGTACCCTTTCCACGGCCACCAGCCAGGACCTGGGCCTTGATGACCATGTCCTCACCACCTACATACATCATATCCTTAGTCGTCTCTTCTTTTCCGATTTAGTTAAATTTTAGGTCAGGCGGAGGTAAATATACCGATGTTCTTTGCGATGGCCTCAGCCTCTTCGCCGCTGCGGGCAACTTCACCCTTTGGAACACCGACGCCATACTATATAGCAATCACGGGCGCGTTAGACAAAAGCTAATGTATTGCTGGTTGATAATGGGAGCTACAGCTGGCCAATACTAACAGACTTGAGAAGGTTGGCGGAGAGGTATTCGTGTATGGAGAGGTTCCTTCGCTGCGATTGAGCGAATCTGGTGCGAAGAGGCGACTCCTACAGGCATCACAGGTCCAACATGTTAGCATTCCGTGGACATCCAGACGTGAAAGGAAGCCCGTCGAGATACAATGGCTGTGGCTCGATGCAGGCGGGAACGGGGAACTCACGACGGCGGATCTGAAAGCCGCAGCAATTGGCTTGCTACGGGCGAGCTTGAACATCTTGAAGAATCGGCACCGGGCGTCCAAACGAAGAGGGTTTATAGTACAGAGAGACAGGCGATGCTGCGAGGGAACGAGGAGAGCTGGAGGAGGAAGAAGTCGAGTCGACGATGGTGTCCGGACAGTCGAAGGAGACGAAGAAAGTCGAAGTTGCAGTCGAAAGAAGAAACAAGCAAAAAAATCGGAAACGTGGTAGAGCGCGGTAATACGGATACAAATACAGCCCGATCTGCTCCGGGTACCGCAAAAAAGAGCGTGGGCGGTACTGAAATATCAATACGATAATTACGAGCCTAATAAATGCTTGTTTTGCTTTCTTCAACTTTGCCGAATTTCGTTTTGATATCAAAAGGATTTGGGACTACCAGAAAGCTGAACGGGCGGCAGAGGAAAGACGAAGGAGAAAGATGCCGGCTACGAGCTCCGAGGCGGATGTGATATTCAACAGAGCCAACGTTGCTCTTGCGAGAAGCCAGAGACTGATCGCATCCTGGCTGCCTCCTAAAACGGCCGATGAAACAGCCAATGCAAAGTCTGAAGAAGAGCTCCAGAAGGAGGAAGATGAGATATTCACAGCAGTCCCGGAGAAGTGAGTAGCAGCTTGTGTGGATGTCTTTGTATTTTTGTGTCTTTTAATTGTGTAAAATGTAGAAGGTCTCTAAGCTAATTTTGTGACTTCGTGCGTTTTGGTAGACTGGGCCTGGGAGCTCCTATTCCGCAGAAAGAAGCTGACGGCAGCATCAAACGAACTGAACTCAGCTCTAATGACAAGCTTCGGGAGCAGCTATTAGGCAAAAACTTTCAAAAGACCGAAGCATCAAGGTTGAAAAACGCCAACGCCCGAACCAAACAGACCGGTCCAACCCCCAGCCAGAAAAAAGAGATAGTCGAGGAAAGTGACGAGGAAGACGGCAGGTCAGCGTTGGGTAAAGGCAAGAAAGGGAAATCTTCTAGTGACCAGTCCCCAGCTGCTTCAGGGGCGGATCCTGGTGGGAAAAAGAGAGCTAGTAGTTATTTGGATGAGGTTCTGTCACGGAGAAAATCGAAGAAGGGGAGAAAATGATCCGTCATTCCATCATGCTGCATCATCCTTTGGTTGTCCGGATTGGAACTTCCTCAGTAGATCCTCACAGGTAGTGAGACCACGGCTCTTTTGGCTCCGCTGACTCTGTGGTGTTGATGCCGAGCTAGCTTGTGTCCTCCCTTCTCCGTTTAGCTGAGATGCGGTTTCTGGCTGTGACCGCGGCTGTGATTGTTTCTCCTGTTGCTGGCGTTGCTTTTCAACAAGTCCTTTAGCAAGCTGGGCTGTCGTACCGTTCTGCGATGTTGATGACTCTCCAGAAACGGGTTGTGGTTTTGGGCCCGGTGGCTTCTTTTGCTGCCTGAAAGGCTCCAGCAGGTTTTCCATATCAATCTTTTCCTTCTGTATCACGGATCGTTGCATCCGGTTCACATCTCGCAGAAAGTCAACATTGGCACACTCTCCCTCCATCTCGCCAACGACGTTCAAGGTCACCCATAGACGTCTCATTCCGCTTCCCCAGGCGAATTTCTCGTATACAACGGAAGCCAGCTCTGCCGGGACCTTTCTCCCAGTCTGATCGAATAGTTCGAGCATCTGCTTCATGACCAGCCTCATCCAGCTTTCTCCTCCCATTTTCTGGCCAATAGAGTACAAATCAATCAAATTGTTGTACTTTGCAGCCGTGTCCACGGCCACTCCAGGCCGCATGTGGGCGCCATACAGCCATTCCACCAGGTCTGTGAATGCCTTGGAATCTAGGTCCGGACGCTTGACTGGACCTGTAGATTTTCCCAAGTCGAAGAATCCTGAGAGCCCAGTAGATTCCAGCAAAAACGAGTGAACCTGGAACTCCTCCTCGTCTGGCCCGATGATGAACCGGACTGTGGTTTTGAACGGGTTCCTATTCATCTTGTCAGCGTGTTTTTGCGTTTCTCTCATGGTAGTTAGGTCTAGAAAGAATATGAAAAAAAATATGTAGTCGAAACCAGAAAATATGTAAACAAAGGACTATAAGAGAAAGCAAAATACAAACATTGATCTGACGGGCAAAGCCGCAGTTTCGTCCACACGCTCAACAGGCTCAACAGGCTCAACGGTCTTCTGCCTCTTCTCTGGTATCACTTCCTGCCTCGCTGCCGAAGCAGACGCGACTCTCTTCTTGCCTCCTTTCTCTGGTGTCTCTGACGTGTTTGAGTTCTTCTTCCGCGTCGCCATCTGGCGCTGGCGTTTGGTCGATCTCGACGTTTCACTGAAGAATAAACTGTCATTCGAACTCCCGGCTGAATCTGAGGTATATCCTCCGCCTACATCGTCCAATTGGCCTATGGTATTCGCCTTCTGCAGCTTGCTGGGCGGAGAGTTCGAGAGTGAGTCTTTCATCCCTGAACACCCAAAATTAACCTCGCCAACGCCAAGAGTTCTGGGTTATAGCTAGCAATGTATAGCCCAACGCAGGGCCAATTTGGTAGCTGCGTAGATGGATTGAAGAATATTTGAATGGAGGTTGTAGAAAATATGCAGGATGAGCTTTGTTTGTTTGTTGAAGAAGATATTTATACTCAGGAAGTCTGCTAGTAGACAAGTGGGAAGGTCCCTTCTCGGCATGTTACAGTAAGAGATAGCATTGGAGACATAGAGACATAGCTGGAAAGACACCATAGCTACTCCTAACATGCCTGGAAGGGACTGGATATTAAAGGAGTCTCTGGGCTAAAAGCTTCCCATTTTGCACATTTAACTAAGGATAAAATAGCTACAACTACCTCCCTATGCCATGGTATATGCATGCCTCTGCACAAATGCTGGATCCATCCAAAAAAGAAAAACACCTCCCTCCTACCATTCCGCCTCCTCCCAAAGAGAAAGAAAGACATATAAAAGCCTAGACTAGGAGCTGTAAATCCCATTCCCAATGGCTTTACTGTACAGCAAACAGAAAGGGGACCGTCCGACCTAACACCCTGTAACCGTGAAGAGCCTGAGGTAAATGAGATAGACAGGCAGAAGGGGATTTGAATGAATGGAGAAGGGTGGATTGAAAGAGAGAGAGAGAAAAAAAAAGTAGAGTGCGGTAAACTGAGATAAGAGAGTAAACGAGATGGATATATGTATATATCGTGTACGCCGGAAAGAAACAGCCTGGTTGACGGAGACGGGTAGCTGGTGGTATATAAGAAGAGAGAGGACGCCGTCTGTTATCGATGCATGGCAAATTGAAAAGGGAAAGAAGTAGGAGATATATATAGAAAAACACAATAACAGTAAGCTGGTTATGGCGAAGGCTGTAAAAGCAAATGGGTATTTTTTTCACTTTTAGAAAAGGGATGCTTGAAGGGATCCAAGATGGCTTTCTGGTATGGTATAATAGAGATGGAAGAGAACAAACCAAAAAGAAAACTAAACAATCAGAAAAACAAAAACGAAACAAAACTGATATATATGGTGGAAGGGAAAGAAAGCTGGCTCGTCACTGGAGCCTCTTTCGTTTGCGGTCTTCTCCAAGTGGGCCATCCGGGTCATCTACCCGCTCAGCTGCGCTAGATGGGTTCAGCAGTGAATGTACGTTGCTCGCCATGCTTGATCGACGGGTGGCGGGCATTGACTCTACTGGACGCGGGAACTTGGGCCCTCCAATAGCCCAGCCATTGTCCGGCTGGGCTGGGTCAAGAAAGGGTGGCGTAACGTGTCTGGATTGTTCTTGCTGCCGTCGTGGTCCACCAAGCTCATACCGCGCCAATGCATCTCGGACGTGCTGGTCAGAGGAATTGTGGTTTCGACCTGGTGAAGAAGGCCACTGCATGGATGGGTTGGGGCCATACTGTGAGTTGGGAGAGGGACCTGCCGATGGGGGCCAACCGTGCTGTCTGATGTCTGCTGATGTGTGTCGGCGGGCAAGGTTGGGCCCTGGGGGAGACGTGACTGATGACAGGGGATGGAGGTTGGATTGGTGCGGGATCTGGGGTTTGCTATAGATCGGAGTCGGGTTTCCGCCGAGAGAGCCTTGACGGTGCGGTGAGATGGTGATATGGGGTGGTAAGGGATGGCGGATTCCAGACGGCCGTCTCCCGTCATCCTGGCATACCTGACGCGGGGAGAGTGGGGGAGGGCCAGGGTCCATGGACATGGAGAAGTAGGGCTGTCGACCTGCCAGCATGGCTTCCTGGGGGTTCTCTAGAGTCCGGATATACTCCAGCTGCCGGGTTATTTCACGTTGCATGTTTGCAGCTAGTATCAAACATTAGTTATACTTCTAGACGTTGTTGGTATCTGGGATGCAAAACTTACCTTCTTTGTGTATAGAATTTTCGGTATCAGGAACCATGGTGACGATAAAGGAGGACATCGTGCTTGTCCACTATCGAATTGAAGGTTAGTAGATAGGTCAAAAAAAATGAAGGGTTAGTGGGTGTAAGTCTCTCACCTGATGACATCTGGCCAGACCCTCAGCGAGGACATGGCAATGTGAGCTTAGAAGCGCGTTGTGATCCTCCATCCGCGCCAGGCGGTTATGCATGTCATACAAGGATTGTTCCAGACTGGCCATTCTAGGGTCCAAACCGTCCATGGCTGCCTCCGCGGGAGTACCCGGCTGTGACTGATTGGCCTTGTGAGTTGAGAAAGAGTCTCGGTGGATCAGCGCATGTCTTGAAGCTCTCCGCTTGATGTCTCGGAGGCCAGCGACGTCACCCTTTCGAAAGCTGCCATTTCCGTGTCTGAATTCCCACATTGGCGAGTCTGGAGACCCTGTGTGAAAAACATCGCTCACTTTGTGGAAGCCATACATGTTTAACTGTCTGACAAATGATGATATATTGGTATGCTTGAAATATTGCCTATACATCTTAATTAGTTTTGAAACCATCCACAATCATATGTATAGAAATCGCTAGAACGTACGATAAGACTTTTGAAAAGTCCGACGAAGGAGACATGACGAAGCTCTCGTTGGAGCTTGACCACGATATCAGATGTTGGATGCTGGGGTCCTGCAGCATACTGTAGAATAGCCGTTAGCAGGTCCGCGCACATCACCGCAAGTAGTTTTACATCATGAAAAAGGGAAGAGGGGGTCAAACCTGTATAGTTTATGGATAAAAGCCGTCTGGACGACCTTGGGTTGCTGTCCTGCAGCTGCAGCACCAATTGGGTGGTTCGAGCTGGTAGATTGCGACTGTGCGGAGTCCATAGCTGTGCCGTTTGTGTGGTTCGCATTGGCATTCGCATTGGCATTATTGGCATTGGAGTTGGAATCGGCGTTGGAATTGGCATTGTTGGGGTTGGCAGCATCTGCATCAGCACCGTTCTGGAGCGGCGGAGCCATCGAGGTCGAGGTCGAGGTCGAGGCAGACGGGCTCATGTCCATGGGGTCACTGGGACTGACAGAGTCGCCTGCGGGGCCCGAAGGGGAGAGCAGTGGTATAGTCCTTGATTTCGCTGTGAGGTCGCTGACGGGAGGCGCATGAAATGGATTTCGCAGGGGGGGATCGAGCATGCGGTTCATGGTCAGAGAAGAAGTTGAGAGCGCCAGAGTGACGGTCGTAGAAGGGTAGTAGGTATAGGGAGTAGTATAGGTAGTAGTGTGGAGAACTAAAACCGGCCGGTATCGCAAGACGCTTTCTCTCTCTCTCTCTCGCAGGACAGTTTGGAGAGACGGATAACGGCCTTGCCTGACCGTTATACGTCCAACCCCGTAAGCGAGAGACGGCGAGGGCGAGGGCGAGGGCGAGGGCCGGAGCAGGGCAAACGGAGAACGGGCGATCGAGCGAGCGAGCGAGCGCAGCTGCAGCGGCCGCGGCTAAGGGAAGAACGAGCAGGCTTCGAGTCCGGGGAAGCTTGCGCAGAGCGATGTGCAGGGAGACGATATTTTGACTCGAGGGAGTATACGAAAGGCGACCTCCCCCCCGGCCGAGTCCTTGACTTAAGGGCAGGGGTTAAGGGCTGTCGCAGGCCGGCTTTGGGTGGGGGACGGCGATGGGCACGCTGGAGCTGGTGGAGCCGTAGAGGGGAAGCAGTCGGCGGCTATCGCAGAGGAGCAGCCAGGAGCGTCGCATTCGCGGGTGTCCGGCGGTTGTAAGTTGTGCTGTGGCCTGTGACTGGCCGTTGGCAGACGTTGTGGTAACTAACTAGCTAGACAGCGGTGGTGGTGGTGGAGATTTTTTGGTGGTTGGAGATGCGGACTGGCGGCGGCGACGGGAGGTTTGCGCAGGAGGAGCTGCAGCGAGCCTTGCAGCAGGGCCGCGACGACCGCAGACGGCGACGACGGGCGAGAACGAGACAGGACGGATCAAAGGGACGCCTTTCGCAGGACTCGCAGGACTTGCAGGACTCGAGGAGCGCTGTTTCAACGGGGGTCGACGGGCTGCTGGTGCTGTTTTGGGGCGGCCGCCAGTGTCAGTGGAAGAGGAGTAGAAGAGACGACGAAGAGAAGAAGAAGAAGAAGAAGAAGAAGAAGAAGAAGAAGCAGAAGAAGAAAAGAAAAGAAAAGAAAATGACAGATATAAGATGGTGAAAAAGGAGAGCGAGGAGGCAAAGGGGGCGGCCAGAGTTCTTCAGGAGATGATGGCCCTTGGGGGCGAGCAAGAGGACTAACTACTCCGGCTGAGACTCTTCGGGCTGGCTGGCTGGCTGGCTGGTGTATTATTCTTGTGTCTTTCTTCTACGGGGACAGCATCAACACCTAAGTAAGGATACTTACCGCTGGCATGGCACTGCTCGATGGTACTTCTTAGACCCCGATTGTCCCTCGGACAGGCAGACGAGGAGGACTGGACAGGGACTGGGATACCAGGGGGAGTGAGAAGAGGCAGACAGGCAGACAGACAGACAAGAGACGTCCAGGGATCAAGGGGGGGCCGCCGCGAGCTGTGCAGAGGAACTATTTATAACAGGAAGAGCAGCAGCAGCAGAAGATGAAACAGTCGAGAAGCTGTCGAGAAGCGGTTCGAGACGATGAGACGATGAGACGATGAGACGAGACGAGACGAGACGCAGGAGGGAAGGAAAAGGTACTTCTCGCCGGTGCCTCTACTTAACTGTAGTTATACACGGGGGGATTAATATTGGTCAGTAACATAATAATAACTCTCGACCAGCTGGATGCCGTACATTAATCATTAGTTAGTTAGTTTAGTCAGTTATATTGCCTGCCTGCCTGCCTGCCTGCACTCTTCGTACAATTCCATGAACGATTACCTAGAAAAGCTTTTTCTTTTAAAAATATACATAATTTAATAGGAAATATAAGCCTCAAAAAGCAGGATCTTCTGGGCCTCATCGTCACGTCGTTTCCCCTAGTCTCTGCTACTATTTCTTTTCTCTGGCGCCCGTTTCTCCCCCATCCCTGTTGGTGCTTAGACGGACGGGGCCTGCAGCCAGCAGCTAACTAGCTAGCCATGTTATCATTATTTAAGTATTTAGTTCTTCACATCTGCACTTCGAGTTGGAGCCCAAAAGGCCCCATCGGTCGATGGGTTTATTATGGGCTCATCGGAGGTGCATCATTGATTCCACACTCGAAAGGATAAGAGCTCCAGTCGACACATGCAAGCGCATCGAGGGGGACAGCCGTGTATGTACTCCGTACTCTGTACATATGTACATATGTCCTTGTGTTCTTCTTCCCACCTGGGGGGGCCGTGTGCTGGCCTGGCCTTGTTCCTGCAGGCCCAACTTCCTCAGAGCCCACCGCCTGCAAGAATTCCTTTTTTTTTCTTTCTGTTCCCTCTTGTTGCTGCTGTTTCTGTTTCTGTTTCCTTTCCGTTTATCTTCCTTCGCCTCCTTTGGTTTGCTTTCTCTCCTCAGCTTCTCAACTAACCCTATCTTGTCTCGACGTTGAGCAGACAGGGGTGGTTTGTCAGATCAGGCTGTAACTCGCCCCCATCAGCCAATTTTCTTGAACACCCTCCATCAACCCTCACCCCTTTATTGCCATCCGCTATTGCACGGCTGAGAGAGAGAGAGAGAGAGAGCGGAAGAGAGCTGTGTCTAGTAATCAGCTTTTGTTTAACATGCATGGAAACAGCGTAGATTGGTTCCGTAGAACTTCTCGAACTGGAAGTAAATTTGGAAGTTTCGAAAAACCTACCCTGACAGACGTGAATCTTGTCAGACCCAGTGGTGTGTAGCCCGCCCGCCTCCCCTCCCCTTCGACCCATGGAAATCCAGAAAAAAAAGAGAAGAGAGAGGGCGAGAGCACGAATTAGAACAAGAACAGCCGATCGTGGGGATGGCTTCCGACGCCGTGGGTACGATCCGGTGGGCGTTTCTTCTTCCTTTCCGGGCGGGTGAGCTGTCACCACCCCTTATGGGATAGGTCACCTTTTCCCGTCCCTTCAACCACCGAAGATGGCTTGCGATAGGCGGACGCCCTCCTTTTGCCCTTTTGCCGTTTTCCTTTTTCCTTTTCCTCCCTTTCCCTTCCGTTGTTCTTTTTTTTTTTTTTTTTTTTTCTTTCTTGAAATTTTCACAAGTCAAACTCCCTCCCTTTTTTTCTTTCTCTTGGGAGCTTTGACGGTTGCACAAATACCAAGCCCACGGCCAGTAGGAACTGCTCCCATCCGAAGTTGATATCACCAAAATCGTCTTGGTGTTCCCGTGTGATGCTTGCTCTGAAGCAAAAAGGATTTCAGATACTCAATTGGCGACCAGCCTTCTTTCTCAGCTGCTGTGTAGACAGGTCTCTCTCCCCCTTCCCCTCCCCCTCTTCAGTCATAATCGCCATCTTATCTTCGTTGAACTTGACCCGGGATCCGTGGTCCTGGGATACGGGCCAGGTCGTACGCTCCAGCTGCGCAAAACTGCCAACACTAAAAGTAATTCCATGCATATACTTATTATTATTATCTTGTGCCAATCCATAACTGGAGCTCGACTATAAAATAGTCCGAAATAGTGTGAGATGGCGCAGGAGATCGAATTCCTTGTTCTCTTCAAAGCTGACAAGGGACCCCGTTTGTTCCCTTTTTGCGACTGCAACCCTCCGAAGATCACCTGCTTGCTCGACTATGTATGTATGTATGTATGTATACCCGGACAACGCTGCGTAAGAATATGCATGCACAGAGATAATGTCACGACCGACCAGGCCTGTCCTTGACCCTTGACAAAAGATAAAAAGCTCAAAGCGCGCGCTGGACGATTTCACAGGGATCATCCGATCTTGACACATCTTGGCTGGAGTTCGTTCGTTCATTAGCTCGTTTGCAGCCCTGCAATGCTTTTCGCCCAGACTACTTACTTACAAACCTGCAGAGGAACATGCTTGTTCACACAAGGCGGCTTTCTCTTTTTCTCTGGAGAATATTATTTTGCTTTCCCTTTCACGTTTCCACAAAATTAATCCCTGTCCCTTAAGTCAGGTGGATTAATTTGCTTGGGCCGGCGCTGGAGAAGTTACTCTTCTCCGTGTAAGGATGATGGATGTCGACATCATTTTATCTCAACTCTGTCAAAGTCTCTGTACATCTTGACACCACGAATCACCACACAGGCCAGCAAGACAATGGCTGGACAGAACCGAACTAATACGAGCGGGGTTCCCTGTGAATGTAACTTGTCACCGTCCATCCCAGTTTGCTGTAACTGAAGCTCCTTAGCTTTTTTTTTCCCTCCCTCTCTCTCCCCCTTTTTCTTTGCTTCCCCATGCAAACGTCAGTTCGGCTCAGGCTTGCTCGAAGCTGCTCCCTGCATAATAATTGATTTATGAAAGTCGCACGACCAAAAGTACGGAGTGTTGTCGCACAGGTCCTGTTAAGATAGAGTAGTGGCGGTGGGTGGCACTCCCGTCGTAAGCGTTGCCTTACTTTAGATGCCGAAACAATCGCCATAGCTAGTTAGCTGGCCGGCGAACGAGAGCTCAAGTCATCGGCTTATACGGGGGCCATCCTTCATCATCTGTCTCGGAACGGTGCTCAGACATTTTTCCTGCTCACTCCGTATGCCTGAGGAAGATCTTGCCAGCTCACATATGCCTAGATAGAACCCGAAGTAAGCTCTCTCTCCTTCTCCCTCTCTCTCTCCTACCCCCACGGCCGCTTGAGCTATCCCGCGCCGGCCGCTGTTGGGCCTGTCCAGATGTTTGCTGTTAAGCGTATATACTTGATACCAGTCTGGACTGGCGACGACGCCATCGAAGACTGCCACAAAGCATTGACCACTACTTAGTTGGCTATCCGTCTCGTATCTCTTCGTGGCGCTCTGGCGATCCTGCAGGCATGAACAGCCATCTTCGAGACGAAGGCTCAACGCCCCGTCAAGTCCGCTGTCTAGTACAGAGTACGGAGTACCGTCTTCTCCTTCACTGCCCATCACCGCCAACAGTCAGCCCCCACCAACCCGTCTTCGTCTCTCGTCTCTACCGCCATCGTCGTCGTCGATGTACTTAGGTCGTCACTTTGTCGCGGTCGTAAATATCCCGAACGGGCATGTCGATGTACCCTCGATACTTAAGTAGTTAGCTTCTTAGGGCTCGAGCCCTTATCAATCAGCTAGAAATTAAAAAAAAAAAAGTTTCGAGGCTGCAAAAGGCCTTCGCGGCGGCCTCCGCGGGCTGTCGCATGTCCAGCAATAGCGACATTCAAGAGGGACTCTTGCTTTGCTTGGTGACGGAGTTTTGCCCTGTCTGTTTTTGACCCGGTATATCGGCCAGTGCTAGCGGGTGGAATACCTATATTGCGTCAACTCAGGTACGTGAATTAGTTATTATTGACTCGCTGCTGCGCCGCGATCATAGAGCTGTCGCAATAACCAAAGGGCGACCAGCGCCTCTACTCCGCTATTTTGCCCCTCCAAGGGAGTGCAATTTTTTTTTTTCTTTCCTTGAGCGACTTGCTAATGCGTTACAGTTGTTTTTATATAGAAGAGACTCGCGCATAGTTGTACGGAGTATATACACAGGAGACCAGTCTGTCAATAGATCACTAGTCCAGGGATCAGCCAGCCAGCCACCATGGTCGAGAAAGTCTACGTCACATACAACCAGGTACGGAATGAGAGAGCCTCTGCTCGGAGTACCTTTTGTCTTCCTCTCCCCAGATACATGAGAGACGAAAAGCGAGCCAGCTTTTAATCTCTTCCTTCCTCTCCGTTGTCATACCCTCGCCTAGGAACCAGCATACACGACACAAGCATACAACCGAGACAAGGCTTAGTATGTGTCTGACAATATATAGGTGCATAAACTGTGCCAGGCCTCTGCAGGCCGCATCCTCGAGGAATTCCGCCCGAACCTCATGATTGCCATCGGCGGAGGAGGATATGTCCCTGCAAGAATGCTAAGGTATGGAAGCAATATCATTTTGGCTGAGACCCATGGAACGCATCTTTTTTTTTTTTCCTTTCCCATTTCGGTATCTAACTGGGGGTGTGTGCAATATAGATCGTTCCTCAAAAAGAAGGATTCCCCAAATATTCCTATCCAGGCTATTGGACTTTCGCTGTACGAAGATCTAGGTAGAGGAGACCCCGAGGAGGTCCCCGGCACCAAAGTCACACGCACTCAATGGCTGGATCTCAGCTCGCTGGAGATGGCCAATCTGATCGGAAAGAATGTTCTTATCGTTGACGAAGTTGACGATACCCGCACCACCCTCGAGTACGCCGTTCGTGAGCTCGAGAAGGACGTTGAACTTGCACAGAAGCAGCTTGGTCGACAAGGAGAGAAGACTACATTCTCCATCTTTGTCCTACATGTAAGCATCCATTTATACGTCATCATTCGTAAAAAGATGGGAGAACTAAACAGGACTAACTCAACCCCCTCGCTGCGTAGAACAAGGATAAGCCAAAGAAGGGCCAGCTTCCACCAGAAATGCTCGCCGAGAACCGATATCTTGCTGCCGTGACGAGCGGAGATGTTTGGATCTGCTACCCATGGGAAGCCACGTTAGTCCCTCCCCTCCCCACTCCTATTCATATGTCTATACCTCTATGCTTTGCGCCGGGATACTGGATACTAACCCTTGCCTCTAAGTGATATCGACGAGCGTGACCGACTAGCCAAAGAGAACCCTCTCATAGCTACATAAGCTACCCAAAACAAACCATCTAGATTTTGTTTTTGACATACGTTACATGGTTGTCACTTCTCTCTCATTGTCTCTATTTGTTCATATGGTTTCGAACCCTGGCCTCTCCTCTGAATTGAGCATTTTCTTTCGTCTTATGTGAACGATAGATACAGATACACCTTCATGACATCGCCGAAAGGGCAGTCAGAATATACCCTATCTATTTCACTGAGGATATGTAATTCAACTAACGCAGTAATAAGGATAAGGACCTCGACCCTCCCCTTTAAGACTTATCTATCGGCCTAAGGAAAAAAGAGAGTCATGTAAATTATAATTATAGTATATATCTACCCACCTAAGCGCCGCTAGTTAACAGTTCTCATGAAAAAAAAAAAAAGTCCCATGTCCGCAAATATTAAAGAAGCAACCCATATAAATACAAATTTATATAAGACGCAGATAGTTCCCCCTCACGTCTTCCCTCCATGACCGTCATGAATTCACCCACTTCATTCCAATCATTTCACTGATATTGTATCTGCTACCAAAGTTTAATCTATATCAACGTTCATTGCCCTTAGTTCGGTGGTTGCTTGATTTATTTCTGCTTGTAAGGATTTATATGCGTCGGGAACGTCGTTGAATGTGAATACTCCCCAGCCAAGCCTGAAGAGAAGATAGGAGCCTAAGACCATAAGGAAGTAGGTCGGGAGCTTTATAGAGAGATTGGAATAAATTAGCCAATGCATTCCTCCGCGGTTCAATTGGTTGGACTGTTTTCAGGGGGAAACGCACATGTGGGATGATTTCCTCTTGGATGGTTTGGTTCAGAGGTAGCAGTCCGAGGTAGAGGGCCAGGTAGAGCTAATAATTTAAATAAGGGTTAACGTAAGGTCCTTTTTTATTCTTGAATGCCTATAATAGAGTCAAAATTGATATGATGCCCAACTTACGGACGTGACAAGCAGAGCAACGGAAAGAGTTTGCTGTGCGCGTGTCATGACTGCGGCTGTAAGGAACGACGGTCTGGGATACTAGTGAGGGTATGTAGCAGCTTTATCCCAGGTATTTAGCCAGAAGTGACGACTGGATGAAGCTCTGCTCTATAACACCAAAGAAAAGTGGCATGCAATTCTCCCCTTGCAATGCTCTTTTCCGCCGTTGCAACAGGGGTGCCGCAAATATGTCACGTGATACGTTTCCACGTCACATGTTTCGAACTGTATGGAGCTGCGGACTACATGTAGTAAAGAGGGAGAAGTTGAATAATTTTGAGATTGAAAAGTAATCTACATAGCTTTTGAGGTTAGATACTTGGCGTAGTCTAAGAGATTGAGTCCAAACGGCAGATATTGGAACATTGATTTCTGGTCTGAAATGATTATCCGGGTAAACACACGTCTGGTGATGGGTTTAATTCTAGTCCCTTGAGACATAGATATACCTCTTGGGAATGAAAGATTTCAATGTCCAGGGCTGCATTATAGCTTTCAAAATGTCGGGACTGGCACCCTCGACCCAGGCAGCTTGTGGGATTGTACTTGATAGTTCGAAGTAGAGGTTGCAACGGCCCCATAGGACGGAGTACTGGGTATAGCTATCAGGCGCATAACAATGCTGCATTTTGTGCCATCCACCTCTTGAAGAGCCGGCTACCCCCATGTCATATTTGTTTCGCAGCCTGTCATTGTGCGCCCCACTCTGGTATATGTAGCGAAATATCCATAGCAATGTAGGCTGGTTTCCCTCGACTCTGGGCCAAGCAAAATGCCTTCGTGGTGTAGCGGCTATCACGCCAGTCTCATATTCAAATATGACTCAGGAGCACAACTCGCTGGGATATCTGGAAATGCCAGTTCGATTCTGGCCGAGGGCAATCTAGGTCAACTCTCGCGCCGGTAATCTCGGTGTTCATTTTTTTGGCCCCTCCAAACGACACCACCATATTCTGGTTCATATACTGAAGTAGTATTTTAACATCTTTAAGTGGCATATGTCACCTGTCCCCTCCATGGCTGCCTTCAGCCCTCAGTCGCTGCCGTGGCCGTTTGGATGTCGTCTCAGGCAGCAGCCGAGAAAAGCCCTAGAAAAGACCAGCCATCCCGTGTTAGTTAACTAGTTACATAAGCAGCCACCACCCCTGACGGCGGCTGAGCTCGCTGAGCACGAGCCTTGAATATCTAGAAAGTCGCAACATCTCGCATTCTCGCCAGGCATCAACGAGCTCAACCGGTGAGCGGGCGCTTAAGAGTTGGATCCTTTTTGGTCACCTGCTCGACTTCTGCCTGATGCTTGTCCGTTTGCCTAATGCCACCCTGGCCACTGCTCACCAATAGATACACTTGGAATAGAGGAGCTCATATAGAAGAACCCCACTGGAAGGCACCCGTCTGCTAGTGCTTTTATTTAACCAACTTGCGATTTTGGAACCCTGGATTAAATAGCTATTCTTAGCCGCTTGCGAGGACTTTCCCTGTATCCACATGACTGAGAAGCTGTCATCTTAGAGCATCGAAGCCTTGAGTCATCCTGGGAGGCGGCTAGAGTCCCTTGTCAAACTCCGGCCCGTCGTCGTTGCGGATTGGCCATTCCTTAAGCGGCCCATCTTAGGTCGCTGTTCTTGATATAACTAGGCATCCACTCCAGGAAGTTGAGCCCTCATGGATGAGAACATGGAGAACACCGCTGGGCCACCGGTCAACCCGGCGCAGGAAGCAGGGTCAGATTTAGATAAATACCCTTCCAAGTCTGCGCAGAAGATGGATGACCAAACTCCAAAATCACCTGTTGCAGCATCTACTAAGGATCTACCCAAGTTGCCTCAAGAAGAAGAAGAGAATATGATCCGCTCTCTGCGCACGAAGTTCAAAGGAGGAGATGCCGGAGAACTACACAACCTCCTAAGCTCGCTGGAACTAGCAGAAAAGGAGCGGAGAAGTGGCAGCCCAACCCTTGATGGGCTCGAGGCGGTGCTATCTCAAATCGATATGATGTGGAGGAGTAACTCTACTTACATGGCAGAGGTTGCAGAGATGTTAGCAGATGCAAGCCGGGACGGTAAAGTTGCCTCGTTAAGGTATGAGACTGTTTATATATATACTGACAATGTCTAGCAAAATGGAGGCCCTACTTCGGCCAAAGTGGAATTTTGGACTACTTCCTTCGAATCATCTCCACTGAAGAGGTCGAAGAGAATACCCTGTTACATTCACTAAGATTTATTGGTAACTCATGCGCGGACACGGGTAATATCTAGCACTGCCCCTTTTTCCCAACGGTTCAAGGCTAACGTTGCCAATCACAGACGAAAATAGAGCAAGAGTGCTAGAGATGAATTATACCCTACCAATAATACAATGGATCACTCATTTAAGTTTAGTTCATGTTGCTATACCCGTTATCTACAATATTTGCATCGACTATGGTAAGTGAGTTACTTTCTAATTTCTTCTTATTTCCCAGCTAACAATTTTTAGTCCCTGCACAAGCCCAAGTCGCCCAAAATGGAATTTCAATCGTTCTGTTAAAACTTCTAGAAACCGGGAAACTCAGGGGCAGCGCGTTATTAGGCGTCACTTACGAGCTGCTGGAAATGGCGAGTGAGCAAAGTATGTCATGCCTTATGTCCTATATGTCAAGACTCATGACTGATCACACTAGGTCAATCTATCGATACCACTCCCGATGACTTGCTGCCTCTTATAATACATGCTGTATCGAGCTCCGAATCTCACGGAGAGGGATACGGTTGCTTATTGAACGCACTTAATGGATACCTCCAGAAGGATAAGTTCCAGCAACTCAGCATTATAAATGGACATGTTGAAGAGCTCCTTTCAATTTTTCTGGATACCTTTAAAGGTGAAGATTCGATTATGGGACCCCTGCGGCTCAAACTCAATCATTCTCTGGCCGATATCTCTGCTCTTGCCGCCTATCCAAAATATTACCCTTTGCGCTGCTCGGTGACTGAGACCCTGATTTCATGGCTAAGCAGTGAAAAGGATGACCTCAAGATATGCGGCTGCATTATCCTTGGTAACGTTGCTCGAGACGATGAAGTCTGCAAATCAATGTTACATGATTTTAAGGTTCACTTGCCGTTGATTTCTATGCTACAGCGTGAGGACTCGAAGGCGACTGTCCTCCATTGTTCTCTAGGGTTTTTGAAAAATTTAGCTATAGCTGGAGACAACCGTGAATGCCTTGGAGAGGCTGGTGTTATCAAAGCTGTCTCTCGACTCTGGGCAATCGACACATTGCCTCATGCACAGCTTATGGCAGCAAGCCTGACTCGTCAAACAATATTAACGTCAGTCACCAATATAACCCGGTTGTTGGAACCGATTTCCTCGGACTCGGACTCACCTGCCAGCCGCCGTACTTATCTCTCTCTGCTCCTTGCTTTGTTTGGCAAGACAGATTCTTCCCCTATCAAGACAGAGATCGGACGTACTATAGCGGCTATTTGTCGTACGCTCATGCGACTCAAGGAAAATTCTGAACTACCACCTGGAACTGAGGAGTTGGTTAATCGGTTATTTGAATTGCATAAGGATGTTGCACGCCCTATTGGTATTATGATAACTCAAACGGAGTGGCCCATTGTTCAGAGTGAAGGTTGGTTTGCTCTTGCTTTAATAGCATCTCATCCGGCAGGCTCTCAGGCTGTAATCGATTGCCTTGAGAGCATGTGTGTTATCCAAAGTCTATGTGACACCGTACGCACCCCGATTTCACGCCCAGAACCCGGAGAGCCAGCCAAGGATAAGACAGATCGTTTGAAGAAGACGAAGGATAGGGAAAATGCCCTGTTCTTACTTCATGGCTTAATGAGGAATAATGTGAGTTTTTCTTTCCCTTCCTTGATTGTCACTCATGGCTGAGCTAACTTACCTGGATAGGCTGCGTCTGAACTCCCGGAATCTCTTCGAGATATGTTTGAGGATCTGCTGCGTGAGGCAGGTCATGAACCTCCGAAATGATGATATAATTAATGCTTTAATAGTTTTTGGAAAGCTCCTGATTTGATGCAGCTTTACGATAATATGTTACCGTACACTTCATTTAATATTCGCCAAGAACCATAGCCATAGAATTTACAAACTGTTATTAAAAATTCCGTTGCCCTATTCACAAACTCATATTGGAGCTTTTCGCTCTGATTCATTATCTTAGCATGTCTAAACTATTTACACGGATATCTAGTGGCCATGATAGGTTCTTTCTGAAGAACTTCTAGTTATAACAGTATACAAGAATCTCATAGCCAGAAACACGCGCAGCATCCGG
This sequence comes from Trichophyton verrucosum HKI 0517, assembly GCF_000151505.1. NCBI lineage: Eukaryota > Fungi > Ascomycota > Eurotiomycetes > Onygenales > Arthrodermataceae > Trichophyton > Trichophyton verrucosum. The sequence continues at coordinate 58,814 of NW_003315621.1, read as the reverse complement.
CACTGGAATGCGTGTTTTGCCTAGGCTTTGTCTTCATTTTTCTTGCGCTTTTCTTTCAATTTCTTCTCTGTTTTCATAAACTCTCTTATGCCAACAGGAATGTCAGCAAACAATGCATCCGCATCCGCCTCGGTAGATATATCAGTGTTCCAACTGGCTTGGCTTCCACCACCATCATCATCCATGCTTGTACTTGCACTGTCAACTTCGCTTCGTGGGCTTTGCCTCATATCAGGTAACGGGTGCTTTTTCTTCTTTGAACCTCTGCGAGGGGCATCTCGTTTCTTCGCCTCATTTATTCTCTGCGCCCAAGCCTCGACGTCATCTCGATAATCATCCCAAACGCAATGTACACATCCGCTCATGCAACAATTATCTGGTTCTTCTGGCCGTGGCGGTATTGGTACCCCATTGATCGTACGCCAGGCCGACTTGGGAGCAGTAGAAGGATTATAGCGTGTCGAGGAATAACCCGGCCCAGCAAGTCGAGTTCCAAAAACTATTCCAAATTTCTCCTGCGGTGTTTGTTCTCTTTGCGGTTCTGATTGTGTTGTTTCAGCTACAGCAGCAGTAGTGGCTGAGTTGGTAGCTTGGGACTGAGGGGTTCGGCTGGGGTTTAATGGTTGTGACGGAGAGTTAAGAAGCTCGGAGTAAAAGCCCTTCAATGGATATATCTGATCTGCTACTTTCCCACCAGAACTTCCTTGGTTCCTCGCATCCGTGTGTTGATACCGTGTGGTTGCTTGTCGGTTCGGCTCATGAGTCTTCTTCCAAGGTGGTATTGCCCGGAATTGAGAACCTCCAGCTGAGAGTATTAGAAGGCATCGGGAACATACAGCTGCTCCAAAGGGAATCCTTCCCCCCTCAGAGAGAAATAGGGATCCCATCTGTTCCTTTGAATAGTTGTCGTTGGCTTGGAAGTTGTACGGCAAAAGAGCGACCTTTTCGGTGTTATTCAACCCTCCAGTGGGATGCGTGTGCAAACAGTGCAAACAGCCATCCTCATCGCGTCCCTTTTTGTTTATGCCGAGGGATAGCTCGAAAGCAGAAACAGAAGCAGATGCAAGCTTAACGAGCTTCCAGACAGGCGAGACAATTGCAGACAACAGCTCTTCTTCTACTTCTGATCTTCTATCTCGAACAAATATCTGGAAGCACCGTATATGCGACCGCCCTTTTTATCTGGATAGCTGACCAGATGCGAACGCGCGCGCCCGAATGATACCCTCACCCTCAAAACGGCGCAAGTCCAACTCTTCCATCCCGATACCTGTAGGCGCGTCAAATACTACAAGGAGAGATGGCCGCGGGCGTACTAGCCCTTCGCGATCACCGAGCCGCCGGTCATTCCAAGCGCCTACTCGATCGAGCCTCGCACGATACCATCCAGACGTTTTGTCGAAGGTCATAGAACGGTCAGCGGCTGAGAAAGCGCAAAGGTCTTCCGGCCAGGAGTTCAGCTCTTTTGGGGAACACATCGATAGCTCGCCCCAAATATCTGGTAGTATACCTTTACGACCACATGTGGGTGCATCTCATACGGAACCAGAGGAGGATGACGGATTGCCCCGGCTTAACAGCACGATATCAAGGCCTGGTTCTAGGCGAAGGTCATTTGGGGACCAACCGTTTCCTGGAGAAATATCTATAGTTAAGGCGCCAGATACACTTGGAGAGAAACGAGGATCAGGGTCAAACTCCCCCACGGGAAGCCATGACGCTGGCCAAGGGCTATCTCTCTCTCCTCCAGAAGCAGACCCTCCTCCGAGAGGGACAATTGCGCACTTCAATGGTAGCCCAAGCCAGCGTTCAAACGTGAAAAGGAAACAGCAACCTAAGAAAGAGGGATTCTATCCCATTTTCAAGAACAAAAACACCAAGGCTACTGATCCCAAGCGGAGTGCTGGCGAGTCACGGCCAAGCATCGGTATTGAACCCGATGACGACCTCCCAAAGGAAATTCGGGAAAAGAAGAAAGTCAGGGACTCTCTTAGAGAGCAATTGGAGAGGTTAAAGGAAGAAGTTGAGTTCTTAGAAAAGGAAGCTGGCCAGTTAGAGACTACCGAGCACGAATCCGTGGACGAAAGCTCTCTTAGACGACTAATGTATGTTTCGTGTCCACAGCCATGTATATTGCTATATCAAACTTCCTGTTATACTAATTCTTACAACGTAGTGGGCTTCTCCTGTCTAAAAATCCGTCTTGTGCACCTCCGCCCCCTAAACCGCCGGCACCTCCACCGTTGTCTTCAATGCTTTCGTATCTGCTCCCTTTCACAGTCCAGCAGTCAATACCGCTGTCGGAACCTGAACCACCACCCTCGCCGCTGCCTGAGAACCCCTATGCCATGAAGCCGCTGGAAAATTCAATCCCGTATCTTACTGTTTTCGCGCCTCTTACCCTCAAAACGGAAACAGTAACTTCTACTGTGAGAAATCCATCACGGGCTCTGGGAGTACCCTCAGATATAGTGCAGACATACCACTTCACCCTTCAACCACCAGGCTCTTTTCCAGCATCGCTTTACCAGATTCCTCTCACCCTTAAAACTGACCCTGAAAGACAATCCGTGCTCTCTATCTCCATTTCCGAGACCGATTCTAAGCTCCCTGGGCCATTAGAAGGCTGGATCGCATCTCGGCTGTCAAACTCCTTATTAGATCACGATGTATCCGGTTTATGTTGGGGTATATGTCGGTACTGGGAGGCTGCAATATCACGATCGAAATTCTGGGTGAAACTGCAGGCACTATCCGAGAAGCTCGAAGAAAACCCTCGATATCTTGAACAAGCGAAGAAAGCTTATAGGAAACAAGGAGAAGCAGATACATCTCGAAGCGCCACGCCTGATATGGATGGGCACCAGTATGCTACCAAAGACTTGGTACAGCATTTCGAAAGGACAAGTTATCGTTTTTCCACTTCAACAGGACCTAATAAGCTGGAGTTGCTTGTATCCTGTCCTTTGACCCTTGATTTATGGACTAGCGAGCCTCAATTGGAACCAAGTATTTGCATATCTGGCTCCTCGTTGAAGGGTACTGCAGCCAGCAAAATAGAAAAGGAGGCGAAGCGTGTATTCCAAGCGATGATTAAACGTGGGAACGATGGCGATGTTGATGTTGATATAGGGTCGCTGGTCAAGGCTGTTGAAGCTGTAATTGTTATTCTATTTGGGCTTGTTTGAGATCATTCACAAATGAACATAGGACCGTGCTTAAACTTATATAGAATTGAAGCAGGCAAGTGTTTAATAATGAGATGATCCAACTCTCTGTTTGGAGCTACTGCAACACAATATCACATTTACTTTATACATAGACATGTCCACCTACGTTGGTTGAAGTAAACAGCTTTTGAAAATTTGTTTCCATTTCTGCATCATGGCCACATACAAGCCCATCTGGCCAAACCACGCATTGCCGGCATGACTTCACCTGGCTGTTCACTCTCCCCATTTTTATACCTTTCAATGAAGAAAGGTGGTCCGAAGAGGTAATAAATTACCTCCAGGACGGCAAGGAATTGGACCCCGTATAATTTGGTCATATGATATCGCATTATTCATGACACAGGAGGCTGAGAATGGGGGATTATAAAAACGGAAGAGCGCAAAGAAGACTAGAAAACATAATAAAAGGGGGTAACACCGTAAGAACTTCCATTTATTTATGTCTTTTATTTCTGGTATTTTATTTCTTTGCAGCAGCGGCCTCCTCAGCCTTGGCCTTTGCGCGCTTCGCTCTGACACCAACAAGTCTGGCGTCACTTCGGGCAGTTCTCATTTTGCGGTATGCATTCTCTTCTCCCTTTGGTAGATCGGACTTCTTGATCTCAGAAACGGCGTTCTCACGAGCAGGATTGGTGACGGGGAGAACGGAGTTGATGGTCTTAACGAGACCCTCCTTGGCGGCCTTGATCTCTTCGGCAGAAGAGTCGAGCTTCTTGAACTGACCGCTCTTGCGGGGGAAGAGGATCAAACGGGCCTTGTAAGCCTTTAGGCGGGCGACGTTGACGGAGAGGGATTCAGCGGAGACATTGCCACGGCGGTGGTCAACGGTGATACCGATGGTTGGAGCAAGCTTGCGTGGGATACCAGCCTCCTGTGGAATGGATTAGATATGATATTTTTGTTTGTTGATTGCAGCAACATGGTGGAAAAACAGTTGGACGGACCTTCAACTCTTGGAGGGAGAAACCACGGCCAGCTCTGACGCGGCTGTTGTACTTAATGGTGGGACATCGGACAATTGGGCGGAGCTTGTCGACTGGACGAGGAGCAAGGGCGGCAGCCTTCGCGAGACGAGCCTCACGACGTCTGTGTTTCCGGCCGGGCTGAATAGGGATTATCGTTAGTTGGCGCGGTTCATCTCATTCCATAACCCGCAATTCATTGTGGTATATATCATACCTGGTCGAAATGTACTCTGACACGTCGGTCCCAGTCCTTGTGGAAGTCTGTTCAAAACGACACGAATTAGAAATGGTGTTGCAATATCGTCAAGTTGCTTTCCCAGTCGTCTGTCCGATACGAGTAATAATTCCACCTCTTCCTCAAAACACTTTGTTTGTCACGCGCTTCCCATCCATTTGATTTTCTCTCTTCCCTCTTCATCGCAGCTCGCACTCATTCAGCGGGGCAGTAACTCACGGTTCTTTGGGATAACCTGGTTGTGCTTGATCGCCTACATTCGAAAATCCCCTGGTCAGCTTCCGCTATCTATCATCTCAAATTGCGACCTTCACTCCGCCTACGTCGCGGCCTGCGCACAGCACACGGAGCACATCAACGTCCACAGCGAGGAAAGCGAAGAGAGGACGTACCATTGTGTCGGCCGGTGATCAAGTTGTCGAGAGCCCGGGTTGTTGAATTGTCGATGGTCGTGTCTCGACTTTGGTGGAAAAAGTCGAAGTTCTTCTTTCTTCAACTTTTGGTGGAAACTTTTTTGGTGTGGTGATGCTTATGTCAGCTACACTCGCTTATGCTGAGTCAGCTATTTAGCCCTAGCTCTGCCTAATCGGGCTAAAGCTGCGGCATCTCGATATCAACTTGATCGGAAGCAGCTACAACAAGCAAATAATGATCGCGACCAACAGTAAATAGAGGATTTTACAGACGGCAAGGAAGTATACTGTTGTTTAGACGATGGTTGAAGCTATGTTACATCGTTTGTGGCCAGAGTAAACGCCCGATAGTAGAGAAATCTCCGTTTTACATGGTTCAATGGCAGAAATACAGAAATCATCGCCCTTGGGAAGAAGCCATAGTAGTTGCTGGAAGAGGGCCTCGTGAAGAAAAACAAAAACAAAAAAACCACTGACCACTAAAGAAAAGCAAGGAAATAAGAAATAACTCCAAAACCACCAAACTTCGTTATCTGAGGCTGTCATTGCAGAGGTCATATTGATTGGGTCATTATTAGCGATAAGCTGATATCGTCAAGGAGGCCGCAGGCATTCATCAAAAGAGAAAATGAAAAGAAACTGAACTCGAGGCTTAGTCATAAGTACGGGGGAGGGAAAATTTTTTTTGAGTAGCATAGGAGAAGGCAGGCTAGACGGCAACATTTAGGTGAAGAGGATTTGACCCCCTCGCCTTCTTGGGAGAGACAGGTTTGCTCTGCGAGTTGCTGCTCTTGCGCTTCATGTGGTCAGAGGGACGCTCAAGCCCAGCCTTTTTCACATGGCCGAATAATTTTGTCTGCAGCATGGCGCTGGATTTGCCCAAGTTGGTAGGGATGGAAGGCTCTTCCTGGCTAGTTCCCGGATAGCGACGAAGCATGCTGGTGGCTAGAGAGCTAGCCTGGGACGCTGGTACGTCTTCGTCAGTGACCGCTTCGATGTCGGATGCGGACAAAGTACTGTCACGGTCACGGCGGCCTTCATCTTCCTCGTCTAGGAGGCCGGATACGGGTGTTGGGGCTATCCTAGACTCTCGCATCTTTTTGTTCACAGGAGTGAAGAAACGGGGCTGGGTTGACTCAGACATTCTTGCGTGGGATATGGGGGTCAGGGAAGACATCGAATGTGCACCACGGGTGTGGCCGTGGTTGTTTCTATGTCCTCGAGGCTTGGGCTGTGAAGGAGTCTGGGTGCGTGAGTTGTCTCCGTGCAAGACCTGGTCTGCTGCTAGAAGAGTAGCCAGCAAGTCCTGACTGCCGAGTTTACCATTGAATGAGCGTGAGTTCTCTAAAGGAGCATGGTGTGGTGGCTGTGCGGCTGCTTTGCGTTGTGCTGTATGTATATCAGTACGGGGGCTTGATGGGAGAGACGCGCCATCCATCATCATGGTGAAGTGTTCACGGTTGTCCCGAATACGCTTCTTCAACCGGCCGTTTTCCTCCAATAGCATCTCGTATTGGTCTGACTTCTCCTCGATGATCTGCTTTGCCCGATGAAGCCTGCGGTCCAGGGTAGCATTCATTTGCTCTAAGTCTTGGATCCTAGCTCTGGCACCAGAAAGTTCGTGGTTCTGAAAGCTGCGTGCTGATTCCTCCTGTGCAATACCTCGACGAACGCGGTACTCATCACTCTGTAGGATCTCGACTTCGCGTTTGGCAAGCTGTTGCTCTACCTCTGCGCGCTTGACTGCCTCGTTGCTAGTGAGAGAGAGGAGACTATTTTGCAGCTTAAAGTGAGCTGCTGACATCCGGAAGTCCTGGGCAACGACAAGCAGCTCGTTCGCTATCTTTCGAAGCGCGGGCTCGTCAGCGTCGTCGATCTCACTCACGGTAGGCAGACGTTCTGATATGCCGTACGCATCACACAGTGACTGGTTGACAGTGGATGGGGGAGACGCAAGAAACGGATGCGACTGAGAGCGTGCGCGTTGGGCTGGCGTAGACGCGTTTGCCGGCGCCTGAACGGATGGAGGAGGCGTCATACTAGGAGACGACTGCCCGGCTGCTGATGAAAGTATTGTGGGCTTCTCAGAGTCGACGCGGTCAGGTTGCGACTGGATTTGGGTAGCCTGTGAGTCTGGCGCAGGACTACTGCTGCTGCTCAGTTCTGGAGTCGGCGTACTCGGAACCGCTATTTCGACGGCCGGGGAGAGAGATGGTCTAGTCTGACCGTCTCTGGCCGCTGTATCACCCTGTTTGTCCATGATTCTGGTAGTGACAGCTCTGGTTGCGTTGGCGTTCCAAGGATGGTGAAGCTAGGTGCTTTTGCGCGACAAGACCGCAGCGGGGAGTGCCAGGTAGCGTCCGCCCTGTAGTGAATATATCTCGGCCGTCAAATGCCTTGTACACGCGTCGGCAGTGAATAGCAGGCCTGGTCGGCCCCTGGAAGCTGGCGATGGAAGATGAAGTCGATGCTGTCGGTGTTTCCCTTCGCCTTCGCCTTCGTCTTCGTCTTTGCGCCTTTCTTTTGGTTGTTTTGGTGGAAAAGAAAGTCGAAGGCTGGGGCAACCGTCACGTGACGTGCATTTTTGGCTGCTGGATGGGCGAAAGTGAGGGCGAAGAGGAAGACGGCGAGGTAGAGGCAGATGACATGCATAAAGTAGGAGATCAAGTAGATGCAGAGGAAGAAGACTACGGGGCAAGGCAGATGGTAGGCGATCCCACCGGATTTCATAGGAAAAGTGGTGTTCACGTCGCGCAGTCGAGGCCCCGTCAGGGGGGGAGCCGCTGTCTATGAGCTCCCTTCGACCGCCGTTGAGGATTAATACAAGAGATATATGCATTAGACGACTAGACAAATACCGGCAATCACCTGTCCATTACATTTCACTGCTTTTTTCCTCCGTTTCTGCCGTTGTCTGCTGTGGTATCAATTTCTACTACCTCGACCTCGCACAGAAGTCAAAAGTGCGTCTCATCTTCAGCCAACGAAGGGATCAGATATCAAAACAGATATATGATAGAGGTAACTAAGAGTCCAGGCTAGCTAGTGGATAACTAAATAGATAACAAATATGCAAGAAGATAAGAAAAAAAAAGGGGGTTCAACGTCTGTCTAGTTCGCTAACTGCTTAGCAGAAATACTTAAATATCACTGCCGAACCAACCCTTGCTCGGCCTGATCACCCCCTGGAGCTTCAACTTCCAGCCGTCCAACTCCATGTCCTGCACTAATACCACCAGGGCGACGACGAATACTGCCAGAGCGTCTCCCACCAGCTATTCGACTAGAGACAGGGACCGTTGACAGCCGTTCCATGGTTTGGTCCTAGCTCTGAGGCTATTTTGCTACTTGTACACGGACAGCTTACTATGGACAACAAACCTATCACGAGCGGTCGCCCGCGGCTCTCACGACTTCCTCTGCCCACGGCGACGCCCTCCCGGTCTCTAAGGCCGTCTCCGTCGAGAGACAGGTTGCAGGCAGACGCAGGTCTCAAGATATCGAGGCTTCGGCGGCCATCCGAGGACATTTTCAACAGGCCCTACTCTCCGGCTTGCTCGAGTGAATCGGACCCTCTAGACGGGCACCATGAGAACTCGAACTCGACTTCGACCGCCACTACTCCGTTACGCCCTCAATCGATTAGCAAACCGTTTCACTTGAACGAGTCATTTCTTGACCCGGCAGATACCAGACAGGGCCGTAGTCCCTCGCGCAATGGCTCTAGACCCTCCTTATCAGATCGGACCATCGAGACGCTTGCTCAGATCCCCGGATCACCCTCGCCTGGTAGAAGGAAGTCCGGCTTCATCGGCGAGGTTAGAAGATCACCTTCGAGGCAGTCTTTGAATGGAACACCTTCATCTCCTGCCCCTTCGGCAAGGGGAGCGAGGCTTCCTAGATCTCCCTCTGCGGCTGGTACGTCACGCGAGCGTCCCGTGGCCCAGAGGTCAGTTAGCATGTATATAAAATCCCCAGCTGCGTCAATAAGGAATGGAATGCTCAGGACAAGCGAGGAAGATGTCGAGGAGACTGAGTCAACTAGCTCGCTGCCACCTCATAAACCAATTGTTCCGGCTGCGAAGGCTGCAGCTACTCGCCAACCGCCAAAGAGCCAGAGTATGATATCACGAAAACCGAGAACAATGCCGTCTCTAAGCCAGGTCTTTGGAGAAGCCCCAGATTCAGAGCCTACTGGCATCATTGAGCCTCTTTCTATTCCCAAGACAAGGAAACCACCGTCTACCATATCTTCAAACTTCACCTCACCTACATCTACAACCTCGAAACAATCACCAAGGACTTCTATCACATCCGACGGATACTCTGCTACCGATATACCACCCAAAGAACCGGAACCAAAGAAAACTGCCAAGTCATCCAGTGCTCTCCGAGAGAGCATTGCCAAGGCAAAGGCTGCTCGCAAAGCAGCACAGCAGCAGCAGCTACAGCAAAAACGTGAATCATCACTTAAATCCCCAGATGCTCTTGAAGAAGACAGCCTGAAAGATCCGTTTAACCAGCTGCCTGGTATGGAACCTACCGGAGCCGCCTTACAGAGTAGAACCGCTTCGGCCAGGAAGTCAGGACTTCTGAACATATCTGCTATGGGACTGACTGCTATCCCCAATGAAGTCATGACCATGTATACCTTTGATCCAAACAGCAATGACGTCTGGTACGAAAATGTCGACCTGGTGAAATTTATGGCCGCGGACAACGAGTTGACCTCACTCCCGGACGAGGCTTTCCCTGACGTGGATCTGGCTGAGTTCAACGCGGATGAACCTGGCCCGAATGCTCAATTCGGTGGCCTAGAGCACATCGACTTGCACGGAAACAAACTATCGAGTCTACCCATGGGACTTAGAAGGTTACAGCGGCTTCGTACCTTGAACTTATCGAAGAACAAACTGGATAGCATGGATGCTCTCGACGTTGTCTTCAGCATAGAGAGTCTGACAGAACTAAAGCTTGCAGAGAACAATTTGTCCGGTATGCTGACTTCTGATATCGGACGCCTTGTCAAGCTGGAAGTTTTAGATCTTCATGGGAACTGTCTTACTGGGCTTCCTGATTCTATTGCAGACCTAACGGCGCTGCGGATCTTAAATGTCTCCGAGAACAGGCTTCCTTCTCTCCCATTGATGGCAATGAAGGATCTTCCCCTGACGGAACTCAATGTTTGGAAGAACAGACTAGATGGCCACTTCTTTCCAAAAGCATTCAAGCGTCATGATACCTTACAGGTCTTGAACATTGCAACAAATAACCTGGATGAGCTATCTGCTGAAGATACCATTGAGTTGCCCAACTTGCAACAGCTGTTCGTAGAACAGAATTGTTTGAAGTTTTTCCCTAATATATCATCATGGAAGTCCTTGTTGACCATAATCGCCTCGGAGAATCGCCTATCCGCCTTGCCAGAGGGACTGGCTGATCTGGAGAATATAAAACACCTAGATTTTACTACCAATGATATCAGGTTGATTGATGATAATGTCGGTTCCATGGAGAGTCTTGTTACTCTCCGGATATCTAATAATCCTCTCCGTGAGAAGAAGTTCCTCGGCATGGATACCGATGACCTGAAGCGAGAACTCAACAGTCGACGTGAAGTCAAGGAACCATCTCAGGATGAGGAAGAAGGTTCCGTGCAAACGGAGCTCACACTCGCACCAGAAAGCCCTACGGCCACCATAACTCATGCATGGAGAGTCAAGCAACGCGGTGTCCTTGACCGCTCTTCGACAAACCTCTCAGATCTAGAGCCATTAGATATCGAACCCTTGATCGCCAAATCCGATATCAGATGTCTCTACCTCCAACGTAACCACCTGGAGAAATTCCCAGTCCCGGCTCTTTCCCTAGTAGCCCACTCCTTAATCGACCTGGATTTATCTAATAACCCCATCGGCCGCACAGAACTCAGTACACCCTTATCCCTTCCGAACCTTCAAAATTTAACCCTCTCCTCTTCTGCTTTGACGTCCCTAGAACCTCTTATAGCTAACCTCTCGGCTCCTTCGCTCTCATTCCTCGACGTCTCAATAAATCGTCTTAAGGGGCCTGTGCCAGTAATGCGCGCCACGTACCCTAACCTAGTCACTTTCCTTGCCTCAGAGAATGCATTTGACAGCCTTTCCTACGAGGCTGTCGAAGGCCTGCAAGTACTTGACGTAGCCAACAATGATATCGATGCCTTGCCCCCGAGAGCTGGTCTTCTGGGAGTTGATGATGTCCCTCCGGGAAAGAATGCATTACGCCGTTTCGAAGTTGCTGGGAACAAATTCAGGGTTCCTAGATGGCAGGTTGTTTCCAAGGGCACTGAAGCGATACTCGACCACTTGAAGAATCGAATCAGTGAAGCCGAGATGAAAGAATGGAAGGCTAGCGCGTGAATGAGATGGTTGGTGGCTTTTGTTTCTTTTACGAACGGGGCAGATCTTCAGAGGGGGGGAAGATTCTACATATTGTACATTATTCTCTTCTCTTCGGGTGAGGTAGGCTCTGAACCATTGTAGTTGATTTATGTACGCTGCTAGCGACAAGGTATATCAAATATATCGCTGAGGAGAGTCTTCTATAATCTTATGACTCAAACGCATACAAGATCGGGATCTATATTATTTTCCATTAGCAACACCGGGCTTCCCCAACTCGTTAAGAACATTCAGCCAAACTGTGGCCCATTTTGAGAATTTATCCTCGGCTTCAACTTGTCCGTCTGTTTTGGTGTTAACTCCAGTTTCGGGGTACCATGGCTTCTTAACTATCTCAACCGTGGAAATGGCACAACTCTTTAATTTGCTTGTGTAGGAAGCCACAGCTTGTATATCATGTTCGTATAGGGATCCAGCAGCCTCATCGACAAGGTCTGGGATCTGCTTGAGATTATCCATAAGCTTATCAAGGTTAGAAGCGTACTTTGGGAGGATGGGCTGGTGCCTCAGTGGTTTTAACCTCTGTGTGGTTACAGCCGTGTATAGCTTAGCAATGGGAGTAAGTAAGCGAAGGAGATCTTTCTTCTCCCCGGATAGCATCGCAACCATCTCCTCTCGATCTTCATCGTCGTCTTCATCCTTTTCTTCTTTAGTTTCATCGGCAAGGTCATCAACTAGCCCCCAATCATCATCGTCGGATTCCTCTGGATCCCACTCTTCCAACTCTTTGATACCGTCACGTACTAGCTCCAAGAACTCATTCGCCTTCTGAATCACCATCCCAACAACCCCATCTGTAGAAGCAGCCACAAGCTGGTCGCATACTTTCCAGACCCTCCCCGCAGAAGTTGTCACTGCAGCTTTATCCTCATCAGTCAGGCTTTTTCCATTCTCCACAGCAATCTTCTTGATATCATTAATCAGAGTAATATATTCTCTTAGAGCCGATTTCACCAGTGTGTTAATTTCCGCATGGAATGTTTTGGTACAATGTTCTGGATGGAGGAGAAAGGCGGCTGTGACAAGTGAGGGAAGAGCTGAGTCATTGATTTGCGTGAGAACCGAAGTAATCGCAGACGGAGTGAAGGGGGTATTAATTGCGAAGAGAGATATCTTCCCAGTATTCGATTTAAGGGTCTGAGCGGCAGCTGAGAGTAATGGAAGCGGAAGGTTCTTATTATTGTCGTTTCCTTCGGGGCTGCGGGGTGCGCTGGAGGTTGACGCAGCAGACAGCGAGAGAGATGAGATGAACTGCGTAGAAAGCCCCAGCGTTGATTCTAAAATAACCAGTAACTTCTTGTCGCCCGCCATGATGGCTTGCCTTCTTTCTATATTCCTCCGGGCTGCCACGATTTGTATCGATATCAGCCGAAGGTGCGTTTAATCAAATTTATTTTTATTTTACTGCGGGAATCCTTTAAGTATATTACATAATCACTGATAAGCGATAGGAGGGGCAAAAATAATATTCCGATGTTATTTTTCTTTTTTCAAAGTTTTTATAAAATCAACATCCAAACGACGACGACATAATTCTCTAGCTGTTGGAGGTTTTCCAGAAGCATGGTCTAGATATTTTCTTTTAAGGGCAATAATGGCTCCAAACAAACCCCCTCGAGCTACCAAAGCTGCCCCTCCGGCATCGGAGAAGCTTCCCGAAAGGACGTTCATCATCGACAATGGGGGGTATAGCTTGAAAGCTGGATATAGCTCGACCACCAGCTCCGATCCCCTGGCCTCGTGCGTGGTCGTCCCAAATGCACTTGCAAAAACACGAGATAATCAGATATATACAGGTTTAGAGCTTGAAACCCACATATCAGACTGGAATGAGGTCAGCTTTCGCCGTCCGGTCGAGAAGGGATACTTGGTCAATTGGGAAGCTCAACGGGAGATATGGGAACATACATTCTTTGATGAGAAGACGGCTCGTAGACCGGATATACAATGTTCAGATTTCCTTGGGACAACCTTGATATTAACTGAGGCTCCAAACGCCTTGAGCAGTTTGCAAAAGAATATGGACGAGATGATAATGGAAGAATGGGGGTTTGGCGGATATGTACGATACCTTGGTATGTACAATCAGTGCTATGTGAAAGTAATATTATGAAAGTTCCTATACTTACGATTGGTATTGCCTGTGCAGCTCCCTGTCTCAATGCCTGGAATGATGTCCGATCCCTCTTTGGAGACCCACCTAGCCAGGATACGAATTTACCAAACCTACCAGTTGAGTGTATGTTAGTTGTCGACTCGGGTTATTCTCAGACGACTGTAACTCCCGTGTACCAAGGGCGCCCAATCCAACGAGCGATAAGGAGACTTGAACTTGGTGGGAAGCATCTTACAAACTATCTGAAGGAATTGGTTTCGATTCGACAGTATAATATGTTGGATGAAACGCATATTGTCAACAGCGTTAAAGAAGCAGTTTGCTATGTCAGCCAGGATTTCAACACGGATATGGAAAAGACGTGGAAAGGACGAAAAGGGGGCCCCACCGACATAGTGGTTGATTATGTGCTACCAGACCCAAATGCACACAAAAAGGGGTTTATGCGACCGCACGATAGCCTATTGGCTGCTGAGAAAAGGAAAGGACTCATTACCGGAGTTAATCCATCCGCAGCGGAGGACGTTCTTGTTCTAGGGAATGAGCGGTTTACGGTGCCGGAGATACTGTTCAATCCCCAGGATATTGGGCTCCAACAGCCGGGGATACCTGACATGATAATTCAATGCTTGTCTGTTATTCCCACAGGCCTTCACCCATCATTCCTGGCCAATATCTTTGTTGTTGGGGGAAATGCATTGATTCCAGGGTTTATAGAACGATTGTAAGTTCTTATATATTGAGAAAAGGGGAATACCCTAGAATGCCCAGGTTGCTAATGCACTTAATCCTAGGGAAACCGGTGTCCGGCATCTTGCACCGACGGAGTGTGTCGTTCGCGTGAAGGCTGGCCCAGAGTAAGCAAGCCCCTTAGCCTTCTTTCCCCCTGCTTTTGTGGTCGTGTTTGATATTTCTAGAATCCAGTGACTGACGTTTCGAGAAGTCCCATCCGTTCGACCTGGCTAGGGGCAAGTAGGCTAGCAGCCAACCAGGAAACTATGAAAGAAATTGCGATTACTCGGCAACAATACCAGGAGTACGGTTCATCCTGGGCCTGGAAAAAGTTTACTGGATGAATATGTGACCGAAGGTATAATACTTGGAGTATTTAGATTAACATGTTCGAAGCCTATCCCCAGTCTCTGATTTTACGACTTTCTCGCGGTTGACCACCATCGGCAGCAGCCCAGAACATATGAAACGACCAAACGCCATTTAGTCAAGGTTCTGTTCTCAGGGTTGATTGGACAAACCACTCAATTCTGTCCTCCATGTCACATCATAACCTGGTAGATAACAGATCTCGTGCGCCGGCCCGGTGTGGGTAACAACGATAGGGGTGCACTGCTGCAAATTATGGCTGTTGCCTCCACAGGATGCACGCGATGCCAATTAGCATGGTTTCGCCCTATTTTAGCTGGTGGGTATGGAACTCTCCGCACTGTTATCGCAAGTCATGCTGGAAATTTTCCGATCCAACCTCTTTAGTCTATCAAACCCCAGTCTAGCTGCTGATAAGGAACTGGCGCCAGACCGTCAATTATCCACCCCCTCGATGCTGAGAATTGTGGCTGCTCTAGGATGGTATCTCCATGCATGTGACTGGAGGAACGAAACATGCACAGGACATGTCGTTAGCCAAAACTTGTTGGCCGTTCGCTACCATGGTTCAGCCAGGACGGGGTATTCTCTGACAGGTGTTCCTGAGACGCTGTTCCTGACCCCTTGTTAGACATGGAGCTGTATTTCCACCACACTGGTACGCAACCAACAGCAGTTGAAGTACATATAACCACTCGTTCAACCTTCAACATCTTACATAAAAATAACTTCGATGCTCCCACGGTAGTCCAGGGTTGCGACACGCCTATTCGGTGTTCAGGGGCAATTAGTGCAAAAGAAATATTTCTAGGGCGGCATACGAGGCCCAGCTTCGTTATCTAAATTCTGGCGCAAAACTACATTCAGCTCACGCCGCCCCTTGGTTTATTTGCAATCCGGCCGTGAATACATGCCAGACGCACTCCGTTCACAGTCCAGGAGATGTGTCGTGCATATTATATGGTACGTGATCTACCTGGTGCCTTTCACCGGTGTGGATCTTTTATCCCTCACAAAGCGTACCAAGTAAGGGTCCAACAAAGGTACGGAACGCTGCATCCATCCAGGCATCTCCGATCGCCGCTCGTTGCTCCATCGCACTGCCCCAGCATAGAGATCGATTGGCAGCGGCCCCAGCTGACAGGGGTAGACAGGCCTCCGCCATACAGATACATACAAGGCTCCTTTTCACATTCAAGGGAGGGACAGCGACCAACCAACCACCGAGCGGCGCCTTGGGATTCCATAAATAAACGAACTTTGATGCAGTCGAGTCAAGGCAGTTGGAGCCTAGCGAGCCTCACCCTCCTTGGGGCCCCCTCCTACGGTTCGTTTTGTCAGCCTAACGATGGCCGTCAGTGGCTTTCGGTCCTTCTCCAGACTCCGCTTTCCCCCAGATTTATACGACCGCAGATGCGCCCCAAGAGTTTTTACTCTTATATTTTATTGTTTCCCCCCACGTGAATGAGTCTTGCTTTGCGATTTTAATACCTCTTCTCACAAGACTCGTCGGATATTGTCGCTGAAATCTAGCATTCCTCCTACCAACGTCGTCGGTGCTCGTTTTGGTAGAATGAAACTGTTGCTGAATGTTGAACCCCAGAAAACGGCATTTGGTTGTCCAGAAATCACCCTATGTCGGTTCCTCAGTTGACTCGCGACCTCGAAGCTCCTCTGCAAGGCCTGGTGGATGATGCTGACCGGCTTGCAGAGTGGCCTGAGCTGGTCGGGTTAGAGGATCTATTGCTTGATAATGGCCAGCTACCATCTCACCGTGCGGATCGGCCATGTCCTCAGGAACTCCATGTGTTTCCCGATGATGTCTCTCCAGAGCTTCTTCAAATAATCAGTCAGCCGTTGGACACAGAACGGCCTCCCAAATCTGCAGGCCAACACAGTGAGAACGGAGGTGGACGGTCACCGCCACCACCGTCATCAACATATAGTCATGGTACAACCATGGGGGATGACCGGCACTCACTGCCGGTACGGACCCAGGCACCCGCTGTAAAGGATCACACTGGAGACCATCAGCTAGATCGATGCTTTTCACCCGAGTCCACTGCAACGGGAGCGACGTTTAGTCGTATGGGGGTCAAAGCAACGGGGGCACGAAGAACCTCAAACTTCGGCTCATGGAACGCAACAGTTTTCGGTAAGTGTTTTCTACATTCATCCTTACCGTCCCATCTCGTTCTTCATACTGTTTGACCAGTTACTAATCAGCTACCTGACCGTTTAGAGAATGTGCAAGCTGTTTTATTGAGTTACTCGACAAGAACCTAGTCCCTTTGGGGTGCGCGCACAAATACTGCTTATCGTGTTTCTCTGGCATGATAGAGACAGCTATGAATAACGAGAGCAAGTTCCCTCCAAAATGTTGCCTGGAAGATATACCGACAAAATTGATCCTACACAATGTGGACTCCCTACTTCGGGAGGAATACAAATTAAAAGTACAAGAGTATGCTATACCCCGAACTAGCAGATGGTATTGTCCATCACCAAGCTGTGGAAAATGGATTCCTCCAAAAAAGATCAAATTGGGCGCTCCGACACAGAAATGCCCGATATGCAAATGGTCGATATGTACTGCCTGTCAAAGGACGGCCCATCAGAGCAACGAACATTGTCCTCAAGCCCCTTATCCGGAAAGGGTAGATAGTATTGCCTCAAACGGCTGGAGACGCTGTTACAAATGCCAGGCAATGGTAGATCTAACTGCTGACTCCGGATTCGTGGTCTGTCACTGCGGTGCTGAATTTTGGTATGATACCCTCGTTGTTTGTTCTATGAAAATATCTAACTAAATGCATACAGCTGTTTCTGCGGCGCCAGGGGTGGGACCTGCGGCTGCATTCAACCTAATCAACATGGGACAAAACCTAAAGTGGAGCCTGACACCATAACACATCGTGAAAGGGCGCAGCCAGCCTCTGTAAATGCAGAAAACGAGCGCAGCGAGCGACGAGAAGTCGAGGAGCGATTGCGGAAAGAAAATACCCAAATTCACCCAGACGGCGATGGACAAAGAAGGCAAGATGACGGAAGACGCCGAGTTCAACACGACAAAGAAATGAAACGCCTTATATCGATAGCCAACCAAATCCAGAGGCTCCAGGCGGAGCTAGCTAAGATCAACAAGATTCAACAGTCTATGATCATCAACAGACATCAGGATAGCGCGCAGCAGATCCAGGTCGCAGCGGTCTCAAAACAGGTAGAATTCGACCAGACGCGGGTAAAGCTAGAAAAAGCCTATGAATCGAACTTTAAGCTTCGTAAAAGCGCCTTGGAGGCCAGTCAAAGCGCCACAAAGCTTGAACTCAGAACTCGCCAGGAGGAGGATGAAGATGATAATTTTGTTCAGATGCAACGCCATTTGAAGGGCAAGCCGAACAGAGAGGAAAGAGAAAAGGTAATACTCGACAAACTTAATGCATCACATAAGAGGGAACAAGATGCACTGGAAAAAACTCATAAGGAGGAGATGAGTGAACTGGAATACCACGGCAGTTTGGAATCCTCGGCGCTTCAGAGTGGCATCATGAAGAAGCTGGGGGATTTACAACGCGAGACAAACTATACTCTTTACGAGCTGAGTTCCACAGTAATCTCGGACCGTCGGTGGTTCAAGATTGCCGTTGAAAAACGTTATGGCCTCCTTGAAGAGCATAGGATGTTTTTGATCAATGGCCCCGACGCCATTAAGGACACAGTAACTTCCAGTAGCAGATATTCATCTGCAAACAACTCTAGCCACTCAGGCACAACATATTCAGTTACAAGTGGCAGAGAAACACCCCAATCGCCTCTATCGCCGCCCCCTGTTTTTACCGAATTTGGGTATAGACGTCGCGGCTCTGATGCTCGCAAGAGCGGAGCTACTATGGCTACGGGAAGTCGAGCGCGGAGTAGGTCAAGAAATGGGCTGGGGCGTGTTCCTAACCAGTCGCAGTTTGTGTATCGATAAATATCTAGGGGGCTAGACCTGGTGTCTTTTGCTGGAAGGGGGTTGGTGAACTAAGGCGCAGTTTTGTTTTTGTTATATATATATATATACCGTTATGCTATACCCTAATTGCTGTTCATTAGCTTATGCTATCTCTTTCTCCAGTCTACAGTGGCCTTCTACTCTGCAGAATTGTCTTCGCTAATATTCAGCTGTTCACGGTACCTAATCCTGTTAAGCCCTAAAAGACCCGGAGCCGTATATTTGCACTAAACCCCCTGTATCAAAAAATGGCAAATATATATATATTGAATACTTTCACTGAGGTTCTATTTTCTCCCTAATCTGACTTGTACATAGCATGGAGTATCTATTTTCGTCGTAAATTACAAACCCCAACAGCTGCTTCACACCATCACTTAACTGTTTGACGGCATTAGATGCTTAATCAATAATCGTAAAAACCCTTTCCAGCCTTCTTGCCCACCCAGCCGGCATCAACCATTCTCTTTAGTAGGCCAGCAGGTCTGTACTTGCTGTCCCCAGTCTCCTGGTGTAGAACGTTCATGATGGCCAAGCAGGTGTCAATGCCAATGAAATCGGCAAGAGTCAATGGACCCATGGGGACGTTAGTTCCATATTTCATGATGCTGTCAATATCCTCTCTGGTACCAATTCCATTTTCTAAGCAGCTAATTGCCTCATTGATATAAGGCATGAGGATACGATTGGCCAAGAAGCCAGGGGAGTCTGTCGATCGGGCGGCAATTTTACCCATACGCTTCATCAACTCAAGAGAAGTGTCAATGGTATCCTGAGAAGTCTGCAGTCCAGTGATGATCTCTACACCCTTCTGAACGGGAACTGGGTTCATGAAGTGAGTGGAAATAACTCGGGATGGGCCAGAAAGATCCTTGGGATCCTCGGTGGTTGCTGCGGCAATTCGAGTGATCGAGATGGAGGATGTGTTGGTAGCAAGGATGGCGTGGGCTGGGGCTATCTTAACGAGCTTGGAGAAGATAGAGGTCTTAAGATCTGGGATTTCGGGTACAGCCTCAATAATGAAGTCGGAGCTTGAGAGATCTTCGAGTTTTGTGGTAGGGGTGAGCATTGAGCGGACTTTATCGGCAGTTTCTTGTGTAATGCGCTCTTTTGCAACATCCTTGGCAAGCAGTTTCTCTACACTCCCATCAATACAAAGTCTATTTTGTCTAATTTGTGGAGGTGGTTTTCGGGCGATTCTCACCGGCGAATTTGAGTCCTTTGTCGAGGGAAGCTTGGGAGTTGTCAACCAGAGTGACAGGGATGTTTGCCTTTTGCGCAGCAACCAAAGCAATTCCCAATCCCTACGCAGAGTAGGCATTAGCGATAAGGCGTACTAATTGTAAAGTAAAGCTGCTATTAATCAATTGCCCTTACCATCTGCCCGGCACCAATGACTCCTACGCTGTTGACTTCGGCGGCCACCTGTGCGGCAGGAGTTGAGCTAAAGGCACGAGCCCCGCCAATTGACCGAGTGGTCGCCAACAGGCGCCCTGCGACCGCACTTCGGAACATTATGGCTACTGTAATGTATTGAAAAAAAGACAATATATGAGCGAATCAAGCCAGGATAATGACGAGAAGTTGGTGGTTTTCTTGAGTTGTTCAGGTCGAAGAAGTCGTTTTGGAGAAGCTTCACGTGGCTTTGAGCCTCGGCGACGTCACTTTCCCGGCCTGCGGCTATTTTCGGCACTGACGGGACATAGTTTAGCCGCCTCCGAGACGCGTGCCGCCTAGGTTTGACGCGTCTGCGCGTTTGGCGTTTAATTGAACTGGAGAAATCAGCAGTGACGGACGGTAAATATAGGACAGAACGATGACATTAAATCCTCATTTGCGGGCCAAGGCGATGGCATGTTAACAACGAAATGCCACGTATAATTCATTGAATTTCTACCTTCTCTAAAATAATGGACGGTGAGCCATTTGTAGCGCAGCCGGGCGACCAGGTGGTTGACCCCGAAGTGCGTTCATTCATCTACGGCTTGGTTACGGCGGTATGACACCCTGCTTCTATAGCGAGACTATGTTAAACATGCCAGTACTGACTATCTCATTGTAGCTCGGTGGCTCCGCGAACGACGAAGCCGGACGATATATACTTGGAGACGATGCCCTGGGTTGTCTGCGTGACCTTAAAAAATGGCTGCGGTTCTACGACGAGAAATTGAACCGGCTAGATGTTTCGAGATGCATTGCTGAGAGTAATCTTGTCAACGGGGACTTAGTACCAATCTTAGCTCTATGGGATGAAGTCAAGCCGACCGACAAGTACAAGTCAAGGATAACTTTGGCGTGCTGTGAGCCACCATCTGGTTCATTCAATTTTGGGGCGTGGCTAATATCTGATTAGTAGAGCTCCTCGTACCGTTGACATGGCCGGTCGAAATACACAGCGAGATGACTGTTAATCACCACAGGCACACTCCTTATCTACAGCATGCCCAAGTCTCTTATAAAACAGGAATACTGGCTCACCCCTCTAACTCAATTCTCCGGTCGATTATTCGCATAGGTCTCCCAAGTATAACTACCCCCCGGGAAGAAAGATCATCCCGAGATGAAGGCATTTTAAAACTTGTTCTATATCTGTTTAGAAATGTGGTGATTCTAGGCGCGACTCCAAATCTAGCCGTTGAGGGAGATGAAGATGAGGCCTCGAGGTCAATGACAATCAATGCATTCCATGACCAAGATGTCTTTGCCCTGATTCTTACATTATGTTCAAACATCGGAGAAGAGTTTACCTTCCAGGACGTTATTCTCCTCGAGATATTATTTCATCTTGTCAAGGGTGTTGACGTGCGACAGATATTTATGGATGATAACCAACGGAGTGCAACGCGCAAGGATGAGCTGAAGGGACTGATGGCTGCAGAAAGCAATTTAAATCGTGATCGCTTAAAGAATGCCCCTACCCGTCATGGTAGGTTTGGGACCATGATTTGGGTAAAACGAGACGCAGCGAAAGTGTCCTCTGTATCAGGCCAAGACGTTCTGCTTAATGACCAAGCGGCCTTTGATAAAATGGATAAAACAAAAAAGTGGAACAAACCGAGAGGAAGACGGCCAGTGATTGATGAAACGTCAAACAATTTCAATGTGCAAGTTCACTTGACCTCGTCGGCCCTCAACTATCTTCGACTTTTTGTTGAGGAGTTTCTTGATTCAGGATTCAATCCCTTGATGACTAGTATACGAAAAGCTATGGAACGAGAGTCCGATCGTTTGAGTGAATCTTCGTCTCGCCATTTCTTTTTCGTCAGCTCTTGGTTTTTAAGCGCTGAACGTGCGCGGCGCGAACAACAAGAGAAGGCTCGCCGAAATGCCACTGGTTCCGCGAGGGATATTGACCCTGACAGCTTTGCTTTAGTAGCAAGTGTTTTAAACCAGGAAACTTTTATTGCCCTGAATCGATATATGCAAGCTAGCCTTGACAACAAAGAGTGGCAGGATCTCAGTGCTGGAATGCTGTCTTTCACACAGACATTGCTTACGGTTCAAGAGATGAGCAAATCTTCTCTTGAGGAGGATCAAGAAATTGCTGAAAATATCCTCAGCCGCATTTTCTATGAAGAATCAACACATGATAGAATATTGTCTACCCTCCGAGGTTATAAAGGACAAGGATTTTGGTATCTTGATGCCTGCACAGAGCTTGCTCATGTCTTCCTACGCATGCTAGAGCAATATTCGAAGCAAAACGTGGACATGCAAGTCCGTTCTAAGCGAATATCAAGGCGGAAGAAGAAGGCACAAAACAAGGCTCAGGGAAACCAGGAGGACCAGGAGGGCGAATTTGATAACTCGGAAGATGAAGAAGAAAAAGACAGAGCAGAAGCTGTTCGAAACGTTGCAGAGAGATCGTTTGATTTCAAGAGGTTTTGTAATAAATTTTGCACTCAGAACTCGGTCAACACGTTTGTTGCCCTGACGTCCTACTATCGCGACTTGAATACCGAACAGCTGAAACGAGCACACCGATTCTTCTACAGAGTTGCATTTAAACAAGAATTGAGTGTGCTACTATTTAGGTTGGACATAATCGCCCTTTTTACTAGGATGATTAAGGGACCGGAAGGGCTACTGTCGTCAAGCCCAGCGTTCGGAGAATGGGAGGAACTTGTTCGTCAAATTCTAAAAAAGATGTTCAAAAAGATTGATGAGCGGCCAGAGCTCATCACGGAACTACTGTTCAGCAAGATTCCTGCCACAGTACACTATTTGGAATATGGCCAAGAGAAGCAAACTGTGTCAGTAGCATCCCGACCCGCTGCAGAACTGGAAGTGAAGCAAAATTATACTAGGACCGCCGATGAAAAGATCCGAATCGTTGTGTCTGTCTTGGTTGCAGATAACTGCGAGGAATTGGTTCGGTGGTTATGTGAGGTCCTTGATAATGCCCTCAAGGATAGGAAGAGCTGGGATCTCGCAGATCTAGCACGGGGAATACAAGATGCTGCTGACATTGCAGATATCGCACCTAGCACACCCACAATAGGTATGGTTGTACGCAGCTTACCTTGAATTTACCCTATGCTAACATCATTATAGAAGTCTCTGCCCCTGACGAGAAACGCAAAACGGCCTTGTTCAAAAATGGCCGCTTACGTCTTCTTTTCACACTAGCCGGCCTAGAATTGGTGGGCGAAGATGTACTGGGCACCCCCTGGAGCATCCCAGGCTCTATTCCATCTACAGAACTTGAGGAGACGCGCAACTCCATTCAGAAACATTGTGACGATCCAGCCACTGAGATTGACGGTGTTGACCCTCACAAACTCATACTTCGGAAACGCATAGCTGCCAAATCCATGAATGACGAGGCTACAACCCAGGTTAACTTTGGCAATGATTCCGAGGGAGAGGATCTGGGGCTTGATGAAATCCTCTTCCCTCCAAACCCCCGATCAAAGTCAAAAGCATTGAAGGAACTGAAGCAGAAAAGGCGTAAGAAGACAGACGCTGATGAGGACAACCAGCTAGATGAGGAGACTTTGAATGCTCGACGACTTGCTCGTGAACAGAATGCGCTGGAACGACAGAGGAAAATCAAAAGCAGTCTCTTTGTCAATGCCAGTGATGATGAAACTGATGACGAAGCCGATCAAGAATTCTTTGCTCGAGAGGCGGAACGACGCAAGAGGCAGGCTCAGCTTGTGGAGGAGGCAATGAATATCGATGGTCTAGGTAGCACTGTGCTGGGCGATGGTACCAAGAAGGCAACAAGTGGGAAACGAAAACAAGCCATCTCAAGTGAGAGTGATGGGGAAGACATAGGTACTAGTCAGAGGAAGCGTGCAAGGAGTGAAGATCTAGGTTCTGGAAACGAAGAGGAGGATGAATTAGGTGCTCCTCCTAGACGCAAGGTGCAGACGCCGCCCACGTCTACGGAGGACGACCTCATACTTGATGTGGGAGAGAAAGCATCCGCTCCCGATTTCCAGTGGGCATCAACTGCAGTTGATAGGCCATCGAAACCTACGGCCACAAATAAACAAAACATTGATGACGATGACGAAGATGATGAACCCGTCACGACGACACGACCACGACGGCCGAAGATGATGGCTGGCTTTGTGGTTGACAGCGATTCTGAGTAAACGGTTTTGGTTAATGACTTTGATATAATAATATACCTATCTATGCTGCATTGCTAGCCCGGCATTTCGGGACTTTTTAACTTTCGGCTCCCCTCAAGTCGACACGCCCTGTTTTTGCTCCGCCAACAGATACGAGAAATGACAACAATATTACCAATCAACGACATTCGCTGTCTGCATATAAATTCGACCGTTATCAGGAAAAATAGTCTTTTTCGTCTCTGTGGTATATGTCTTTAACGGGCAATTGTCAAGATGTCCGCCTCATTGCAGTACGTGACATTGGATGTGTTTACCAGCAAGCGGTTCAAGGGCAACTCCTTGGCCGTCGTCTTCCTATCTGACTCCAATCCAATTACTCAGGAGCAGAAGCAGACGCTAGCCACTGAATTCAACTATTCAGAGACGATCTTCTTTCATCCAGGGAACTCTGACCCTGGCCAGCCCCGGAAAATAGACATCTTCACAACCGAACAGGAGCTTCCGTTTGCCGGTCATCCAACAATCGGCGCTGCGTCGTGGCTGCTCGTTCACTCAAAGGATAAAGCTTCTAGCGGACAAGTGGGCGAATCAACCTCACTCACGACTAAGGCTGGAAATATACCAATTTCTCTGGTGCCAGAGAATCCAAGCCAAGTGTCTGCTTCCATCCCGCACAATGTGCGTATTCATTCTACCAGAATGGCACTGTCAGAACTCCTGAGGCTCCATCCAAGCCTGGGATCTTCGCTGGACGCTCAAGCGTACCAAGCCGGGTTCCCAGTCGTGTCTGTGGTCAAGGGGATGACAGCGGTACACGTCCACCTCCCCAGCCTCGAAGTCCTGGCTCAGGTCACAACAGCCACGGAGTCCATCCCAGCCAAGGGAATAGCAGCCGGCGGTTATTTGGATGAGGGCTGGGATGTCGAGGGCCATGTTTCGGTCTATTTCTACGTTCGGGACGTCTGGGATGAGGAGCTCCAGAAGAAAGTCATTCGATCCAGGATGATGGCAGGAAACCTGGAGGATGCCGCTACCGGCAGTGCTGCGAGTGGACTAGCTTCCTATCTCACCCTGACAGATCCCGAGATCCTTGCAAAGGGCAAGGAAACCTACACCATTATCCAAGGTGTTGAGATGGGAAAGAGAAGCGAGATAGGGCTCCAAGTTACCCTTAAGGACAGCAAGAAGGAGATTGAGACTGTCCATCTCCGGGGGAGCGCGGTGAAAGTGGCTGAAGGAACAATCATGACATGCAGTGAATAGATCAAAGGGAGGCAATATTAAACGCACTTCCAGAAGGGCTAAACTGGTCTGATAGGCAAAAACGATGGATATTTCCTTCCTAGTGACAATAGCTATGACTAGCTATGGCCAAACTAGATAGCCAGCACCAGCTAGCCCTACTTCTTTTTTATATACAATACAATCCGCTCTTCTGCGTCCTGCATGCTTATGTCGTGCCACAATACAGCGTCCTGTCTTTCTCTTCCTGTCCTAATTAGGAACTGATATAAAAAACTTCTCTTCTTTCTTTCTTCCACCTTCCTCTCACTAATAACAACCTTCTTCTTCACAGTCCTACCTCTGCAGTACTTCTGTTTTGTTGACTTGAGCATACCAGGCCTTGAAGGGGCCTTTATCCCTCCAGACAAAGCAACCAGGATAAGGGGCAAGATGCCTCGTGCTCGGTATATGCGGGAGACCCCGTCCCCTGCTTCATCGCGTCCTCTGCTTCAGGGAGATAAGGACGCGGGAAAGTCTGGCAGGAAATCATCCTTAACGAACTCATTCCATCACTTTGCTCGAGCTGCGTTCCAGCCACTGATCCGTCGTCAGCCAGACGAAGCAGAAGGTGATGTGAAGCCCATCGTTGCTGGCGCGGCAGCATCCCGAGCAGCTACTAGGAGTAGCTCACTTCCGGTCCGTTCCCAGGGCACTCTTAACTCGAAACAATCCTTTGGATTCCAGCCTGCTGGAGTGAAGTCTCCTGAGCCCCCTTTACCTCCGCTACCAAAGTACTTGGCTCGTGGAACGACTTCCAACATCCCAAAGCCAGTCCAGCCTGCTGCTAATACTACTCTGCGCTGGCCATTGTCAGACGATGATAAGAAGGAGAATTGTGCACCTTCTGAGCCAGGCGTAAAGCCTTTCATTGGGTATCAGGACTTGAAGGCCTTGCGGGGAGCTGCTAATGTGAAAGGAAAAGAAGCCAAGGGCCACGAGACCCCTTTGAATCCTTCACCTGATTCTGATACCTCGTCTCAGGCCACAGTCAAGGCAACTTACGGGCCTGGTCTTCTGCTCCCCAAGTCTGCTGCCCGCTACTTCCCATGGCCGGAGAGTATCGCAGCCCAAAAGGCGGCCGGCCGTTCACTCTATGCACTTGCTGATGATGAAGGATACAACGAGAATACCACGCAAATGCCACAGGAAATGCAGAGAACAATCGATGAGTGCGAAAAGGGGTCCGTTGAAGCATTCAGCCGCAAGCCTAATCTCGTTCGTCCACGCCAACTCCCTAAGAGCAAGACTATGGGGGCCATTCATCAAAAGTCAGATTTCGAGCCTGAGCCTCCAATGTACCCAATTCGTGAAGGAGCCCAGTGTTACTGCGAGGATCCTCATGCAGACACCTTGTCTGTTGATAAGTTCGGGCGTGTTTCTCAGCGCAGCGCCTCCATCGAAACCCCAGCTTCCAGTGACACCATTGATATCAAAGTAGTAAGTACAACCACCTTCACTGGTATCTTCCTATAACCCCCATTCACAAGCTGACACGGAAATTTCATTTGAAAAAAGGTCAAAATCGCGAAGCCATACGGTTACTGGCTCGGAAGACTCGTCACCTTGACAAACAGTTTCCGCTACGAAGGAGCGTTCAACAAGCCTGATCCTTTCACTGGGTATGGGATCCCAGGCAACACCCTCGAAGGAAAAGCTTCCATGTCCGTCAACCTGGAAGATTACCATATCAAGCGCGCCTTCATGGTCTTGGAGAGAGCCTGTCTCACGTCTGAAGCGAGTGCCAGCTTGGCCGAATTCAAAGAAGCCTACTCCAGACGTTTTGGGCGTAAATTCTCCCAGCGTTTTGCCACGGAGATTGAGAAGGGCTGCCCAAAGTCCGAAAAGGCTGGTGGAAAGGGCGAAGCCGGTGTCATGGATATTCTTCGCTCTGTCAGAAAGAGCTTCGGCTAGGTATCTTCCCAAACACACGAAAACACGGCTACCACATCCAAGCGGTGCCGCATCTGATGCTTTGTGAATTCAAAGTCCTGCTTCATATTTTACCCCCCTGAACGTTCGAAGATATTGTGACGAATTGATGATTTGCGAGAAATAACAATGATAACAAAGAGAGAGAAAAGGATGAAAAGGCAAAAAAGAAAAAGAAAAAAAAAGGGAGGAAAGAAGGGAGGATGGTTAAAAGGGACGTGACTTAGTTATCCCTGCTCCAGGTAGTTATTCAAATAATACGTTGTACATCAGTGTCTTCCACCCAACCGTGCGCCGTTGTAAAGCAGATGCTTACCCAAGTTTTCTCCATTAAAAAAAATATCATGAGAAGTAAGCCATGCTAGCTTTTAATAACCGTCCATTTTAACCCCTTGACGCCGCTCTGCTACGTAGGAACGCAGCAACCTGTTCATGTCTGGTAACAAAAAACATCCTCCTTGAATCAGATTTCCAAACCAAGACACCGATTTCTTCGGCATACTTGCAAGGAGCTTCGAATTCCGCAAAGGTGTCGAACTCCTTGAAAAGAAATCCTGATGTTGCTTTGATTCGATCTCGTTCCAGCTGCCAAAGCCGTATTTGGTCGACAACAGTAGGTGGCAAGACCGAAGAAGAAACGTTTGACGTAGATTTTTTCGTCTTACGCATCTGTGGATGGGCATGAGTGGTGAGATACGATATAATCTGATCAGCCGTGATACCCATTTCAATGGCTCGGCGGACGGATTGACGGGTTATTTTGCCGGTAATAAGATTCGGAAATCGGAATTTTAGAGTGGTAAAGAGGGAGATGAGAGATATCTGTAGAGGTGATGATGTGTATGCGTATAAACGGTAGTTTGTTTCAACAATAATGAATCCGGTGCCTGCATCACCGGACGTTGTAGTACCTGCAGTTGTGGTCGGGACCGCAGGTTCTCCTGATATTGGGCCTGACATGGCCAAAGAGTCAGAAGTAAGTGTAGTAGCCAGCCGGGTAGGGTAGAATCGGGTGGACCCAGAAGCAGGCGTATGTTGGTAGACAATGCCAAAATCAGTGAGATCGGCAAGTGTTCGAAGCTGTGTGGGAGTGAGGTCCTTTTTCTCATAAGACTGGCCGAGCTCAAGGCTACTAAGCAAGAAAACGAACGAGAGAACCTCGACGCTTTCCATCCCTATAGCCTCTGCGTTCTCGACGTAGAGGATGAGTATATGCCAGACCTGGGTATTGACGTCTTGTAGAACAAAGGCGAATCCTTCTTTCGTAATTTCAACTCTCCGATCTCGGACTTCCACCAGATGGCAGGCCTGAAGAAGCTGCTTCACCCCTTTGCTGAGAGTGATGGTTTCCCGTCCTCCGCTTAACGAGCTCATCCCAACCATGTACCCAAGCACAGCCTCCCATTGCTGTCTTGCATATTCGTCTAAATCCGCGACGGAGACCGGATACTTGTCGGGAGTCACTGATATAACTCCAAACGAGCCCTGTTGGTCTTCTCCCATGAGAGCTTGCCGCAAAGAAGTGGAAAACGGTTCGGTGACCATGTAGGCACGAACATGGTTCGAGGTCGTTGTGCTCGATAGGATATGTAGACGGCCCAGTATTGAAAGCGAGTTGTCTCTTTCACTATTGCGATAACAATCATTAGCAGGAGTCCCGGTTCATTCTCTGCATGCAAGTTTCGTATATACCGTCTACTGTCCGATCTCACCCATAGCTCTAGCTCAGTTGCTGGAAGAGGATCTTTAAGGTATAGCAGTGCCATAACGAAGCATTTTGCTAGCAATACTGTTAGTAGACATCACCAAAATCCCCTGAACTGAGCCATACCGAGGTGTGGGAGCATCCTTCGAAATATTGCGAGAGCTGTCGATGGCTGCTGGTAGAGCTTGAGGAATGTGGTGCCTGGACGGCCCTCCAGATACTCCAACGGGCGAAAAGGCACAGCTGCCATCTTGTACAGCTAGACAGACAAACGTCCTGCCGTACAGACACAGACCGACTTATCTATCGATCATTATAATCCTGCCCCGGCCAGAAAAACGATGAACGACGGTCAAGCCGTAAAATGAAAGAAATAAGCTAAAAGGCGGCTCTGCGGGTGATGATTACGTAACACAAATAGACATTTGATGCCGCCAACCACATTCTTCGAGTCTTCGGACGAATGGAGAGAAAACAGGTGACATGCCTGGCAAAATACTGGGAATATCCTGTATGGATCCTAGACAAAAAACCTCCTTGCTAGCATACTCAAATGCGGCTTCTTTATACAAAGTGAGTGCTGTAGTTATATGCTTTGCTTCATCCAGGCCTACTTTATATCTAATGAAGAAATATCTAATAAGAGAAATGGAAAGTTACAATAAATCAGCAATGGGATTGATTAAAATGGTAACACATTTGACAGGTAAAGTGAGAGGTTGGTATCTATTGGTTGATATACGTAAAAATGCAAGACTGTTGGAACTGTGGATATATATTGAGATCATGGGGTGCATTAATATATAGAGTATAGAGGAAGGCTCGCTGAGTCTTTCGAAAGTCAATTCTAGCGAATATAACGCTCATTAAATATCGAGTTATAGTCGCCTAAAAAGGAGTAAAAGGAAAACATATATGCTCTGAACAATCGCTGCAAAGTTGATCCTTGATATAAAGGGATCATATTATTAGACAGAGTGTGAATTGGCCTCTGGGATCTTGTGCTCAACACTGCTCTCCCGGTCTGGAGACAGACGCGCTGCACCCTCAGCAGACTTCTCGTTTGACTCGGCCATCTCGCTGGCGATGTCCTGGGCTTCCCGTACGGACACGGACTGGATGAAATCCTTCTGCACCTTGACGGGTACGAGGTAGTCCAGCGCTATTGAGACGGTAAATGCTGGAAGATAGGGTCAGTAAGTCGGATATTCTCATGACTTCTCATGGGAAGGTAGAGGAGCGTTAACTTACGAATGAAGAAGCCGGTTATGGAGGCAATGTAATAGAGGTGAGATGCACCAGCCGTGACAGGGAGCTTTGGATTCACAGAGTGGACCATGCCAGGCATGTGAGGAGTGACTCCGACAAGCCACTAAGCGGATACGTCAGTATAAGGAAGATAAAAGCAGAATAAAATTTGGCTCCTAGGGAGTGTCTTACCGCAAGGACGGTCCTCCAGTTCACACCAAAGTCATACCAGTATATAGACTGCTTTCCAGTAATGTAAAGTTCCGGTACCTTGAGTCTTCGTTTTTGGATGACAAAATAATGGGCAGCGGCAATTCCGACGAAAGGCTGTAGGAAGACGACGTAGGAAGACAGCACTGAGATGAAAACAAGAGCTCCGCTCAATAGGTACCACGGGTTGATCACGGTGCCCAGAATGGCAGTCAGGGCTTGGCCACGTCGGATGTTGATGTATTTGGGGAGCAAGGCAGACATATCGGTGCCTCCACAGAAGGAGTTGCCCGAGATATTGAGAACGAGTTGTGTGATTCCAAACACAAAGGCACAGAAGAAGACGCCGACACGGGTCTTGGAGCTGGGGTCAGCGTCCTGAATGGCCATCAACAGGCTGGCGACACTCCATAGAGCAGCTCCGTAGCGCTTCTGAGTTGCCGCAATGGTCAGCATGCCAATCACGTTCGCTATCCATGCGGGGAATGCGCCCATTCCCTGAGACCAGATTCCGTCAGACCGTTTTCTGGCGAATCGAGCGTAGTCACCGATGCTGAGGGTGCCGGCAGTGATACTGGACATGGTCGAGCCGATGCCGAGGACGAACATCCAGCCGGCATCACTGCCGCTAAGTTTGTTTGTGCTATCGAGAATTTCTCCGAATCCCTGTGGGCCCTTTGTGCCGCCAGCCCATGACACGAGGACGAGCTGGCAGATAAAGCCGCCGATGGCACCGACGTGCAGCATGTATCGTAGCCGGCCTGGGCCGAGGATCAAGAACGGGACCTGGATGAGGGAGAAGACGATGAATCCGACGAACATGGGCAGCGTCATGCCGGTGCTAGCGGGAATGGTGTTGGGTATTTTGTCGATGCTGGGCCAGATTGCGCGGATGCAGACGTATGCCATCTGTCCACCCTGCCATGACTGTACGCCGAACCAGACAATCGAGAGCAATATGCGGTTTAGAACGACAAATGCAGATCCATAGAAGCCTGGAGAGAAGAAAGATAGAGAGTCAGAAAAAGGAGCTGATCACTCTGGCCGTAGAGTTGCACTACTCACCCCAGCTAATGCGCATAGCAACCGGGAATGAGATCTGGTATTCGAGCCCAGGATAGCTGGTGATGATGATGAGCAGAGAAGCCAGTATATGGCCAATCAGGGTCGCAACCGTTGTCTGCCACCAGTTGAGGCCTGTTGCGAGCAGTGCAGAGCCCTGCCGTAAAGAAGAGCAACAACCGTTAGTTAACTAACTGAAAATCTCCTGTCGATCAAGTCAAAGCGAAAAGAGGTCCGCTCACCAGCTGGAAATTGGTGATATTGAAAGCACCAACGCACCAGAACGAGAAGTACTCATACCAGCCTAGGGCAAACGGTTAGTCCCGTCCTTCCATCGGGCTCAAAACAGGGTCAGGGCTGGCCTGATTGAACGTACTCCATGTGCGCCGGGCCTTTTCGATGGGCTTGATATCGTTGTTCAGCAGCCATGTCGGGCGAGGCTGCCCAGGCGGATGGGGGACTTCCAGTCGCTGCAGGAAAGAAGACGACACCATCTTTACATCGAGCGCTCTCTGTGTCTCTCAGTGGGTCGAAGGGAGGCGCCTGGCGAGAGAGAGAGAGAGAGAAAAAGACGAAACCCGTCCCTGGGGGCAGTGGCCGGTCGCTGTATATTTATATATAACTTTTTTCCTCTCCTCCCGGCGGTCCTCTTTTGTGTTAAACCCTCGTACTTAGCACACCACAGCAAGCAGGGGAGGCAGTACCACCAACCAGCTTTTCCAGCAGCCCACAGCAGGTAGCGTGGAATCTTAACTCAGAGTACAATGCCCTGCAGAAGCCTCGGGCTCCATAGTTCGATTTTTAGCTTACAGTTCCCGCGGCACGGAAGCCACCGACATGGGGGAGAAGCAGCAGAGAAGACGAGCGAGCCCTTTTCTGTCCCGCAGGAGGCCAATCGCAGGCTGTACTAGTTGTGCTTCCTCAAGAGTCTCGAAGGGCGCATGTACATAAGTAACTACCGCCCGTCCGATGAGCTGCTCCATGACGTCTGGCCAGGCCTTTTGCTCCAGTCCGTGAAGTTGGCTGCTTGATTCTGCGGCCTCAAAAGCAGCCCTCCCCCCCAAGCTCGCTAACTACTGCTAGTTATATCAGCGCCTGCTATAGCCAGAACAGTCCTTGTGTCTCGCCCGCCCGAGGTCCGTAAGATAAGCAACAACAAGCTGGACGGCTCTACAGCTAGTTATGTAGCAAACAGCCTGTGCAAGTCCGAACGGTGGCTAAAGAGTTAGGCTGCTTGGCCGTCTTCTCCCGTCGACAGGGGGGCTTCTTCCTGGCCGCCAAAGGAGAGGCAGAGGGAAGCCTAGATCGGCGGCTGGCCGTGTTTCCAGTCTGCTGTCTTCGTGTTTCGTCTTCGCAGGCTGTGACAGCTTCGTGACTGTGTCTATCGCTCGTCTGTCTGTCTCTCTGTGGTCAGTACGGAGTACTCTGTACTCTGTAAGTATCAATCCATAAATGCAGCCAACATGGGGGCGTCTCCGAGGCTAGCGCCGGTGAGAGAGACCGCTAAATTTAAGACAAGAGGGCTATGGGGTGCAGACGCATGCACGAACGAGCAAGCAGACAGCAAGCATATATGCAGCCTGGGGCCAGAGTACAGCAGAAGACGCAGAGCAGCGCAAGACGTCCTCGTCCTCGTCCTCGTCTTCGTCTTCGTCTTCCCCCTTGCCGGCCGCCTTTTAAACTCGACCGCGAGAAGGAGGCTTAGTCAGCGATATTAAGATGTCCGACGAGGTGCATAAAAGCGACGACATGGGCCTGTCTACGCCGTACTTACGCCGTGTAGAGACAGACGGACAGACGGACAGACAGACGGACGGAGAGACAGGGCGATACGATGGCCACGCTGAAGTTTGTGAACTCGGTAACTAGTTATCTGCTGCACCCGGGGGCTCTTGTTTGGTAGTTCCCACGCTCATCCGGTTGGCTGGCTGGCTGTAGGTATGGGCGAACTTCCGCGCGACCTCGGGACTGGAACCAAGGTGTGTAGTCACTCCGTACGGGATGGCCTGCTCTGCTTACATGGATACGTGGCTGACGAGAGATGCGCAGGCTACTGGACAGTGTATGTTTTGTCTCTCATAGCGTGCTCGTGCTGCATGTTCATCAGACATCGAATGGCCGGGGGGTGCCAGAACGCAGGGTCTTTCTTTGCCAACATGAACAGTGTTCCCCGAGATCATTGACATCATCGGGGTGAAAAGGGCTGTTACAAGAGATGCTGATCTGCTCTGATATTGACGTAGCTACGGATCACTGCTGCTCGCCCAGGAACTGTCCATTTTGAGCTGGATGTGCAAAAAGAACACACGGTATGCCGCCGGCCTCTTAACACGATGATGATGATGATGGGTCACGGTTTGCCATGCCGATGATTGATGCTTGTCTGCTTCAGAATCGATTGGGCATTCTTCATGGAGGAACAATCGCCAGCATGGGTATGCGTGTACTCTGTGTCATAATTACTACTGCTCTTCTCTCACCTGCTTTATTTGTTTATTGCTTGCTCTTTTTTTTTAACAGGCCGTTTCTAGTTGATCTCGGAGGCTCGCTTGCCGTCGCTTCTCATGGCCTCTTTGCGACTGGCGTATCTACTGACTTGAACGGTAACGGGAACTATGAACCGTTCAGATGGGAACGCTTTGGGCTCTGGCTAACTTAACGTTACCCTACCAGTCACATATCTAGGCTCTGGTGGGAAGGTTGGCGATAAAATACTGGCGGTAGGTGATCTCTGCTAGAACCCCTCAGAAAAGACGGGTACCTTCTAACTAAGCTGTTCTAGGAGGTAACTTGCGATAAGTGTAAGTTTCCACCGTTTCTACTCCGTACTTTCTGCTTGGACGATCACGATGTCGTGGCTGTCCGCAGATGTCATTGGTCCAATTTGGCGAGATGGGAGAAGTGCTTCTTGGGAATCTAACGATGGCTCCAGTTGGCAACAAATTAGCATACACGACCATAAAATTCACCAACAAGGCGGATGAGATTGTGGCAAGAGGCAGCCACACAAAGTAAGGATCAAGAATGGTCATGGATGCATCGGCAAGTTGGGACTCTCGCTTACACCTCTCGTGATAGGTACATCGCCCAAGCCTTCAGGGACCCGAGAAACATCATCGAACAAAAGAAGTCCTGATCCTCGAGCTCTCAACTGTACTAGTTAACTAATATCAGTTAATTCGTTGTTTTTTTTTCGAGAAGCCTTGGAATTGCGGTTCCTCGGGAGCTACTTACCCCTTTAGACATTCTCTGACCGTTTCACATTTTCCTTGGATGAACCCTCCTTGAGATATCCCGCGAGACAGCTCCTGAATGTTGAAAACAATTCCACAGTAGCTGGTCCTTGCCCTTGAAATTTTCGGAACACGGCTAACAGGGCCAATTAACAGGGCTCTTTTGTAATTTAACACACGGGAGATTGGAACACACATACAACTAACTGATAGGATAGATATAGAGAAATACCCGTTAACGGGTTATTCTATAATGGGTAAATCATTCAGGAGGAAAACAATGGCTCTGTTCATACATGTAATAACTTCCAAATTCCACATAATTAAACATCGAAGTGGCATGCCCCTGGTTAGCTACTCAATAGCACCTTCGCGTGCAGTATCGTCTTCATCGTCGGACTCTCTTGCTGGCACGTCATTTTCATCTCCAGCTTCAACAACGGTCGTCTCCACCCCAAGAGCCTTTACTTTGGCCTGCGTCATCTCGAATACATACTGTCCAAGATGCTCAAGGTTCTCCATGGGAGTGCCCTCGTTGTCTGCAGAATCTACCGCCCTGGTTGCCGGGAACATCTCGTTGGGTATAAGCATCAGCTTATCTGGGCGTTGACCCAGAATATCAAATGCAGGCTTGAGCTCAAAGCAGGATTCAAAAACCTCTCGACGGCCGAGAATGTAAAGACCCAAGCGTGCTCGAGATAATGCTACAGTAAGCCGTCGTACGTCTCGCAGGTAGCCCACAGACTTAGTGCGGGTGAGAGAAAGAATGATGTCTAGAATAAAATTAAAGCGAAATTAGCAGGCGCGGATAGATGTTAAAAGATTTGTTGATGGGCACTTACAGTCATTCTGTTCGCCCTGGTACTTGTCTACCGTTGTGACGATTTTGGGCATACCGAAAAGAGAGTTCTTTGCACACCTGTGGCTCAGAACATCTTTGATCAATGCCTTCTGTCCTGCGTATGTGGCTAGAATCGAGATCTTCGATGCCGGATACCCCAGTAATCGCATATATTGGTAAATCCCAACTGCGTATTCGGCCTCACCGAGATTCTGGATAAAGTGGGGAGTCGGCTCCCTTTCACCTTGGCCCTGGTAGTCTGGCACGTTGATGAGCTGGTAGTCGTAGCGGAAGCCGGCGTTGGCAAGCTTGAACTCCTCTTGATTCTCGACGATGGGGAGATTGCCTAGCTTCTCATACCGCCATTTGAACAACTCGGCAATGGAGGCGCGGGCCCGACCCTGCTGGTCAAGGTTGATGGTAGGCACACCTAGCCTCACCAACCGTAGGAACAGCGTTTGTTCAAAATTGGCGTACTGGCGAAAGGCTATGTTTTGGACAATCGGCGAGTTCTGCAAGTGATCACCGCATAACACAATCCGCTTCAGGGGGAATTCTCCATTCTTCGTCTTCTGCATCATGCATGGGATCACACTTTCAATCTCCGTGATCTGTGCTGCTTCTTCCATAACCACACTGTCATAGTGGAAGCCTAGATCAGAAATCTCCTGTCGTCTCATAGCGGCATGGGTGGAGGTCATGGCAATGATTCTGGCCTCTTTAATCAGCAGATAGTTGGCCTTATCCCGCTGTTGTCGTAGAATCTCAAATGGCCGTATATCTTCCAGCTCAGAGAAGAGTTTCCTTATATGTCTCTCACAACCTTCGGCAATATCGATGAGCGTATCTTTCGAGGCATCTGCCGGGAACACGGGCTGAGGGGCGTTGGAGAAAAACCCGTGGAAAGGGAAGTGCTTGATAATTTCCTCACTTGTCGAACCATCGGATCGCACCTTATCCCAAAATTTGATCCATGCTGGACGTATATAGACAGTATCAAAATACCCCGCTGTTTCACAGGTACTTCCATGAGCTCCTTCGGCTCCAATTGAAGCAGCGAGACGGTCGACCTCTGAGAGGAACTTTACTCGATTTTCAAGGAATGACTCGACTCGGCCAAATTTGCCAAAATTAGACTCTGTCTCGAGCTCTTCCTCTCCATGGCCAAGACGAAGTAAATGGCGCTCGTCAATGTCCAACGCAACAATTTTTTGGAATAGCTGGTTGAGTGCTTGGTTGCTGTGGGCAATGAGCAGGGTACGCTCCTGGGGAAAATTATGGTATATGTTGTTTATAATCTGGGTAATCACATCCGTTTTGCCGGTTCCTGGAGGACCAACTATCACCGTCAACCCTGGCTGAGTCCCGGAGGTAATGGCTTCAACCTGAGCAGGAGTGAATCGAACTTGGTTAAGTTTCGGGGCATCCATGGGATAGGGGCCAGGGTTCGGAGGTTTATATGTAGATACTTTGATAGAATTGGAAATTGGCTGTACTGACTCTGCCTGATCTCTTCTTCGTTTCTTGGAAGGGTTCAGTGTCTCGGCTTTTGGCGACTCATCAACCATTTCGAGAACGTAAGGGGGGCCAAAGATGGTCGTAGAGCCTTCCGGCGGCTCCATTTTCTGCCCTGGGAAGCTCTCCACAAGATGATGCCAGTCAAGGAAAGTATCTCGATAATCAACAGACTTCACACGGCTTTCAAGCTCTGTATATCTCGCGCTGGCAGGATCACCATAGCCCAGGAAAACCTCCTGGAGCCACGACGGAAGTTCTGCATCGGTAATGGTCAATGATCGCATCGTCTCTAAAATAGGTCGGAAGTTGTTCTCTCGTGATTTTCGGCGTACAAGCACATTTATGAAGCCGTATATATCTGGTTTGCCCTTTTGTACTCTGTCTAGATCAGCTTTATAAGAAACTGCATCCAAGTTCACAATAAGTCTCATTAGACGAGGTCGTTGGGGATAGCCGTTAGCTCTTCCTTGTGAAGTATCCCGTAACTGGCGCCCATTCTCATCCAGGATTTGAACCACTGTGCCAGTTCGAATGTGAGAGATATTAATGCTGTTTCTAGACTCTGATCGTTGGCTGGCTGCAAGGCTAGACTTATCTACCTGTTTGGGCGTCACTGAAAGTAAAAAGACAACATCATCTGGCCGAAGCGACTCCCACTCTTGTCGGATAGTGTCACCGAGCCGGCCAACTTCGAGAGCTATTTCTGCGCGAACATAGGCTGGATGAAGAGAGCCTACTCGTGCCTGAGCCACATCGATTATAGCAGGCTTTGAAATAGGCAAAGCCATTCTAGAGAACCCGTCGAATGAAACCTTGCCATCTTGTCCCGATTTTGGCTGCATTCGCTTGACAATGGATTCCAGGTCGCTCTTAATTTCATAGAAAGACTCGGACCGATATAAAAGAAATGACCTCCACAAAAAGTCACCTAGGCTGAGATATTGGAGGTTCAGCTTTGGAATCGCGAGAGGCCTAGAGCCATCATATGTTTCATTTCGAACCAAGGCGGGGTCATATAATGACTCCTCAGTGGGAAGAATGCTGACATCTGCAGTGGCTTCTTGGAAAGTTGGCCGTCTTTCGAAATATAGAAGGAGTATTTCCAGAAGTAGCTCTCGGTCAAGTACTATATTTGTGTGCTCAGGATAGGAGGTTCTGAATCCCAATAGGTGGCAAAGCTGCTTCAACTGCGAATCATCAATGCTGCGGAGATGTTCCGCAAGCTCAGACCGTTGCTCAAGTGATCCGTAGTTTGCTAATGCAAGTAACGTTAAGTCATCTTTGAAATGCTTAAGTGCAGTCCTTTGAAGACGTGCCAATTCTTGACAGTGGATGTTGTAGGCGTCTTGCGCTGACAGATGTTGGCCGGTTTGATCATCAATAGAGAAGTTGATAAATCGCCGTAGCAGAACATAAAAATCCCTAAATAGAGTATTTTTATCATCGTTATAGAGCTTGCTCTTGCGAAGAACAGCTAAAATATTAAGATCCTTCAACAATTCATTCACGTATCGTCGAGTAGGGAGCTGGCTCTCAAGGTCCACCAATAGTTCCAGAAATCTTTCACAAAATCGAATATTATCTTCGCTGTTGCGTTCGACTTGGGCGGGATTTATACGTTGGAGAAATTCAATGAGCATAGAGTATAGCCATGACCTTTCAAATCGTATCCTCGACTTCCCTTGCTCATCTGCCGAGTCATATCGTTTGCCGGCCAATCGCCACGCCTTTTTCAGTGCTGCTGACTGCTGAAGCAAATTGTCCCTCGATTCCTTGCTGAAAAGATTGTCCCATATAGCAATGGAAACCAGTGGAGCACACTCTTTGCGAATCTGGCTGCATTCAAGAGATTGAAAAGCACCAATGACGAAAGACAGAAGATGTATTTTCGAAGGCAGTGGTAGTGTATTGTCGAGATTCATAGAGAGTATACGTCTGAAGAGGACTGAGAAATCTGAAGGACGGTCGAAGAAATGGGCTAATAGGTGTGTCTGGCGTTAGATATGTCCAACATAAATGGGATTCCTCAGGGTATACGTACTCCAAATGGGTAAATGCTCCCTTCTCTTTATTCCTACAATTACAGCTATTAACATAACATGGTAGTTCGATGCATCTTCTGTAAATGTTGGCCAAAGAAACCTTTGCGTATAATGTTAGTCAAATCGACAATCAACCACGGAGCTGCGACGTGTGTATTTACCTCTCAAGAATGTGCAGATTTTCTAGTATTAAAAGGGAATGAAGAGGAAATCCATCACGCTGCAGAGGATCCCAAATCTCATTCTTGACCACCTCTGGCCTCGCTTTGCGCACTTTGCTAGCCTTCAGCCAGTGAGCTTTAGCTAGAGACACCCATGGATTTTCGTCTTGGAAGTCATTAACCGTCGGTCGGACATCGAGGTTACGCGCCATTGCGGGGCGCATCTGTAATTCGGTCATTACAAGCAAAGAGATTGCGCCTCGTTCGTTTGCGCGGCGGCACCTAGAAGCAGCAGACCACCGGCTTGTTCGTAGAATTAAATTGGATTTGATATTTATCTGGTGGTTTAGTTAGTTGACTAGGCTTAGGTGAGGTTTTGGCGCGGCGCACGGATCATGTGCGGCAAAGCTCCAGGTCAAAAGTCTCAAAGAGGACAAAAAGAGAAAGCAACGACATTTGATAGTCAACCACAACACACTCTTTGCGCCTCTTCGCCCTGGTCAACAGCACACATTTTCGCTGGCAGAAGCAGAAATAAAAGCGTCCTGAGGATGGGTGGAAAGGATGTGGGAGCCGTGAAGGTATACAGGGATGTTATACACAGCTTGCTGGAAAAAGCTGCCGCGTTCAAGAATGCGCCTACAATCGAGCCACCAGTGACTGAAGCCAACCTGGGGGACGTCATCGAGCGTGTTTTAGCAGGTGATTATGGCGTATCTGTGGGGGCTAATCAGCAGACTCAGTATGCTGCGGTTGAGACTGCATTTCGCGAAATATTTTATGATTTGCTTGTTCGTCCTCTACATCCAGTCCCTTGGGAAGGCTTCTGCTAACACACTCGCCTGTAGGCTACAACCTCCATCGACGAGCCCTCGTTTATGCAGATATGGAACCTTTTAGATATTGTCTCCATCTTTTCGGACAACGGTACGTCTTTCAATGGACTGTAAGAGAGGCGCAACACTGGGCGAACTTATACTGAAGGCGTTCTCTAGAAAAATGCGAACCGGGCCTCATATTCTGGCTTATAGAGGAACTCCTGGATAGCCAAACTATAGACGGATGCAGAATAGTGTTTGACTATCTCGAATCTAGAAGAGAGCGCAATACTGCTGTGAGTCCCATTGATTCATAAATCTTAGACAGTTGCTAATCTTTATCTATGTATAGAAACACTTCAAACAAAAGTCTCTGATCATTCTCAGATCATGCAACGAACTGCTGAGGAGGCTCTCTCGTGCTGAAGACACAGTCTTTTGTGGCCGTGTTTTCATTTTCCTTTTCCAATCTTTCCCCTTGGGTGATAAAAGTTCCGTGAACCTCCGAGGAGAATACCACACCGAAAATGTCACGACATTCGATGCGCAACCTAAAACGCAGGCGGAAAGCGATGAGGCGATGGATATAGACATACAAGAAGACGAGACTTTGGTTTCCAATGCAAAGAGTACCGAGCAAGAGCTTACAACGGCTCAGACACCTTTGGAATCGACCAATGACGCTACACCCCAACGCGGAAATGCCCCCAGTATTCAGCCGGAACTTGAGCTCGATACCCTTTATGCTGCATTTTGGAGCCTTCAAGAGAGTTTCTCTAAGCCCACTAGACTGTTCGATACCGCACACTTCGCATCCCTGAAATCTGGACTGGAAGCAACTCTCTCAAGTTTCCGAAAAGTAAGCTCAAAGTTAGAGGTTCGTAGCACAACAAAGGGCTCAGACGAATTACGACGAGGCACAAAACGCAAGCGAGGTGAAGGAGGAGCCGATTTGCCCAATAGCTTCAACCCCAAGTATTTGACTAGTAGGGATTTATTTGAACTCGAGGTATGACGAACAGTATTTGGGTTGATATATCTTTGCTAACTGTGGTCTAGATCAATGATGTGTCTTTCCGCAGACATATTCTAGTCCAGGCCTTGATTCTCCTTGATTTTTTGCTTTCGCTAACGCCAAAGTCCAAAGCCAAGTTGGCTGATTCTACCAACAAGTCCGTTCTTTACGGTTATGTTTTAAGCGATGAAGATGTGAGTGCAAACAGATCCTGGTTTAGCAAACAAACTCCGACAATGGCTAAGTCCGTCACCTTAGGCGAAGTGGGCAACCCAAATGAGATCTTCTATTGCGAGCTACCTGCAAAAGGGCGCAGATGGAAAGTTCTATTTCCGGATGGTAGACACTGTCCTAACGAGAGATAAAAACTGGGTCCGATGGAAGGCAGAAGGATGCCCACCAATCGAACGGCCACCTGTACCTGTACAGAGTCATTTGGATACTCAGTCAAGTGCTGCCAAAATCACAGCCAACAGGCGGCTTCGCTCAACTCCTATGGGTTCGCTGGACCTTGGCTTCCTTTCTGTAGAATCAAATCTTGGGGATCTTAATCGCCTGAAAGAGCCTGGAAGGTATGGTAGCAATGGTACAGCGTGGGAGATAGTGATTTTGCTGACCTTTTTGTGGTAGATTTTCAACTCCTAGCCTTGACTTCTATATGAGTGGTATAGCAGACGATGACTTTAACATCGACATGGCAAAAGACGATGAAGAAAAAGAACAATCCATCAAAGCCAAGGCAAGCAAAACTTGGAGGACATTGAGAATTGCTTCGAGGAGTAAACTCAGTCAACTGGATAAAATAGAGGACGGGAAAAATCTGAAGGTGCTTTTTGAGGCCACGCCAGCACCAACTTCCACGTCAGGAAAACAACAGCCAGAGACTGAGAACACTGCTGACATTTCCAAAGAAGATGAAACCAAAGGAAGCAACGTTGACACTACTGCCCCAGAACCCCAACCCACTCAAACTTGACCTTGTACCCTTTACCTAAATCGGCTCATATCTGCAGATCGTTCAACAAATTTCGGGTGGCTTCAACCCGGCTTC
Organism: Trichophyton verrucosum HKI 0517; assembly: GCF_000151505.1. Taxonomy (NCBI): domain Eukaryota; kingdom Fungi; phylum Ascomycota; class Eurotiomycetes; order Onygenales; family Arthrodermataceae; genus Trichophyton; species Trichophyton verrucosum. Next base: position 16,612 of record NW_003315621.1, on the reverse strand, counting down.
AAAAAACGAGTCATGAAGCAATATTGGTTCGCGAGCCTCCACGTGGTTGTAACCCAGATCTATAACTGTGCAGGAACGAACCATTCTGTGCTCAATTCCTACGTGCATTCGGGTTATATTGGTTTCGACTAGATTGCAGGACCGATGTTGTCATGCAGTGATATGCAGAATCTAAAGGACATGCATGCTACGTGGTGACGATAGCTATATGTGAGCAGATGTGACCAGTGGCACAGTTGACGCAGACGCGGCAGCAGCAGCCAGGATCAAATCCCCGGCCCTGGGTTCCGGACCGATATCTACATACTTAGTTTCAAGCGATGCCCAGCATAGCTCTTATTCCCCGGAAGATATGAAAAGAAGTTATACAACGTGTTTTTTTGAAGAGGAAAGCATTGGCACCTGCTTAATAAGGAATAAGGCGAGGTTGACGGAATATTTCGTTGCGGCAGGGCTGAAACGATTTCGAAATTGGTTTAATGGGCAAGGAGCAAGGAGGGTAAGAAAAAAAAAATGAGGGAGGAGATAGGAGACGATTTCTTTCTCTGTTTTTCTTCAAGGGACAAGAGACTATCACCAACCCCGGCCGGAGCTTGCCATCATTGTGTATATTAGCGTGAGACAGCAATGGATTCCCCCGAACAACAGAACAGCCGGCTATTTACAAAGATCCCGCAAAACGGACAAGTTTCAAGCAAGCACCACCAGCAAACAGCCATGCAAGGTATCCATGGCTAGATCGACGCAAAAAAAGGTTGATCAAGTCAGAAAAAAACATGTCAAGCGCGTAACGGAGAACTCCGTCGGACAGGAGAGATGTCCGTAGCTTGGATCCTTGAAGCTGCGTTGGCTCTGCTATCTGCAGGTACGCAGCAGTCCTGCTTGCACTTCTGACAATATTCAGGTTGTCCAATCCTTCTCCCTCGATGCTCCATACATGATTCGGAGTGGCGACGAAGGGGGGAAACAGAGCCAGTGCGCATCGCAAAGGCTCCTGGCTTGCGTGTTTGCCGTTTGCCGTTTGCCGTCGAGCCAGTCAATCACTCTCTGTTTGCTGTCTGATTTTTGCTTCTGACAGCTCCCATGGCTATCCTGGCTGCATGCATGTAACTGTCTCAACGGTTTCGTGACTTCGTTCCCACATCAGAGCCTCTAATATTAAAATCACTACCAGACAGTGGAACTCCGAATCGCGGTTTTTCAGCAGAGTTTTGTCTTTTTAGCTGCCACACAAAGTCTGCAGCGGGCACTAAAGAAGCCATTTCTCTGACCGGTCCATCGGCTGGCTCATGGAAGCATCACAGAAGCCCCGATCTGCGGCAACCTTATACGCCTAGCCTGTCCTCCGATCGCTGACGTCGCCGGGTGGGCTATAATTATCCATCCAATCTCCATCTCCAGCCATCTCCGACAAGATTCGGCGGGATATCTGGCTTCTGGGGCCGCCGAGAAGACGAGCAGACGTCGATTGCAAGGAAGATGAAGAGACGAAGAAGGAAAAAGAAAAAAAATAACAATAACACCACTTGGTAAGTCACGTGGACGGTTTCAATATCCCGGTTCCCAGCCCTTAGCAGTCCTTCACCTCTCTTGCAGCCTGCACATTTCGCTTCGATGCGAGGTTGAGATGTCCAACGAAGGCCTCCGCGGTTGGTGGAAACCAGCTGCTGTTGCTTCGTTCTTTTCTTGTCCCTCCCGCGCCTCCGGATCCCCTGGGCCTGGAAACGGCTGAAAAAACAGTCATCCATCCATACAGATAAGTCACACCTGCATGCATATGCGGACGGACAGACAGACCTGCAAGAGTCGCATCTGGCTCCGGGCCGGGTTAATGTCGTCCATCCCTGTCTCTCCATCCTCCAGCTGCTAGGCTGGCCTTCCAGTGTGCAAAAGTTTTGCCTTCGCTTTAGATCAGCCAATTACCCGGGCTGTTGCGCCCTTGGCTCGACTCTTTCCCTGTCATCTTCATGGATGTTTTCCTTTCGAGACTTCTTTTTTCTTTTATTTTTTTTTGCATGATGGGACCTTTACGTTGTACGTACTTCTTACATACCTGCATGAGATACGGTAATTGAGTGACCCACCATACACCACACTCCTGCCAGCCTGCTTGCCTCCATACCTTACCGGCCAGCTGCCTACTTACATACACTGCCTGTTACATCTGCGGATCATCTGGCTTGCCTTGGGTCGATTGATGGCGGGAAGCCTCGATAGGAAGAAAGCTTGAGTGGGCGGTGCTTGATGGCTACCTAGCCGGCCTATGACACGACCCGTCTTCACATCCCGCCTGATTTGTTTCCCGCTCACCCAAGAGGGAAGGGCCTACTTCCAGCTTTTCAAGGAACTTGGGCAGTCATTACGGTGCACTCCTGCAAGATAGATCCCTCACGACGTTCGAAAGGTTATATTAGAAAGGACGTCTTTCACTGAAGAGCCTAAGCCAACCTCGGGGGCCGGTCCGATCTGACCGTGCCCTTTCTGCGTCTCTTTTGATTCGTGACTAGTCGGTTTTGCAATTCCCGCGGGCATAGCCTCTATTCCTCTTCCAGAAATCCAGGGGGGTGGGATTTTTGGTTTGTGGTAGCCTTACCTGATCTCCAACTGGCGGCTCCCACTCGACGCCATGGGCTTTGCGTCGAACTGTGTGCCAGCATTCGTTCTCGTGCTGTTGTGGCCAATCTCTCTTCAGGACTTCTGTCCAACAACCGCCCGTCTATGATGCTACCCTACGGGCTGTTCTGCATGCCCCGCATTGGTTCCAGCTACACTTGCGCCCCTGTCACCCCATAAGCCACGCCCGGATAGAGCTGGGAAAGATAAAAATGTGGAAGAGGGAGCATGACTCTGGATGCTTTATCGAACGCCTATCTTTTCTCGACCTTCTCTTCCTTCTGCCAGCCAGTATTGGCCCACAGGAGAGGCTTAAGATTTGCAGGGTCTCCTAAGCGGTCTTACCCCGGCCTCCCAGGGATCTCCAAGGCTTCAGACTCAAGACCCAGAATAATACATGCATCTTACAGGTAAATCTTCCACTTTTCTTTTGGGGGGCTTTTGGCCCTTCGTCTATTTTCCGGGGAGACGAGGTTGGCACATACAGCCAATTCTCCCTTGTTTACTTGTAAAGCATAAAAAAATGCTTTCTCTTGCTGTGTTACAGCCAATATGATAAGGGCGCCCCTCGCTCTCGTTTTCGGTTTCTGGAAATCTGATATTATCAGCAAAGAAAAGGAAATACAAGATAAAACAGACTAGTTTATGTTGAGAAACGATCTTATGTGGTGGTCGGTGCACGCGACCCCCAGTGATCACGTACATAACGATAAGGAGTTGGATCCGATCAAGTGCAGCATCCCTCTTAAAATAATTTAAAGAGTGTTGTGATCTTCGCATCAACGTGAGACTCTGGTATCCCCATCCTTGAATGACCCACAACCCATGCATCGCATACTTCCCCCATGTGCTAAGCTAAGCTAGGCACTACTCCGAGATGCTGGTCTGAGCATGACAGGGTGGCTGTCTATGCTTATCCTGGCCCCCTCCTCTCATCATTCAAGCCCAAAACTCCTAGGAGACCGTTGCACCCCGGCTCCTGTGTTTTTTGTATCTGGTGTTAAGGTACTCGGATATCCCGTATTTTTTCTTTTCAAGGAAAAAAAAAGGAATGGGAAAGAAAAAGAAATGAATGCAAAGTCGTCATTTTCCCGTGGCTACGCCAACCTTGGAACTCTCTTCCTTTTCGTTTGTGCTCCTCACGGCGGATTTCCCCCCCTTGGCCGCCTTGTTCGATGTCTGCCTGTATCGGTCAATTATCCGCCGCTGTCGATAAATACGGCAGCGTTCTAACTTTCCCACCGGCGTGCCTCCAACTACCCTGTAACCCAACTACCTCCCTCTTTTGTCGTAGGCCAGTCGAACTCTATTATTACAAGTTGCCCTCGATCCCAGAGAATCGGGTCCCTTTTGAGCCTTGAGTCTTCCCTGCTGATCGTCTCAGCTTCTCACAATCACTACACAAAAAGAGAATCGATTTTTCCTGACTACAGACAACACCTGTCAGTTTCCTTTGACATCGACGTTGTGGGGACAAGCTCTCCATCTTATTGTTTTGAACCGCAGTGATCCAGTGGAGCATATCTCCAGAGAGCTAGACAACAGACAGGCAATTGGCATATCTATGGCTGAAACATAGGTGGCCCTCCGGCAACATCGGATACCTACCACGAGTTGACGATATATATCTGCTACTATAGTCCCTCCCACGTTGAACCCTTTCCCCGTCTCTTCTAGTTTTCTACCCTGTTTCTGCTTCCTCCTTAATACAGCATGTCGACCCATGAAGTCTATACAGATGTTTCTGGCTGGACCAATACGCGGATAGGAGACCAGTTGCCATCATCACAGTTGCACAATTACCATCCATCTACGATGATTATGCAATTCTGTGAATCGCCAATTACCGACTCGCTCAAGCAAGAGCCAGATGCAACCCCGGGCCAATGTGATATTCGAGGTCTGGCCTATTTGAAGGCAGCTGAACAAGGACACAGCTCACAGGATCCTAGTGATAGTTGCTATATGGGTTCCCACAAGGGGAGCCAGGGGGACCTCTCCTGCAGTGACCTAACGGATGCTCTACAGTCGAGTTCAGCGAGCTCTTGCCCCGGAAGTCCCCAGACTCCCGGTGACGGGGAGCAGCAAAGCGATAGCGGGCATATCGATAGCAAGCAGGAAATATACAGCCCTGCTACAGAGGACGTGGAAATTCATGACGCAGATGACGAACCCAAACCTACCGGAGGGGAGAAGATTGACAGGAAAAAGATGAAGCGGTTTAGGTACTGAGGATCCCCTGTACGTTTGAGATATTGTCGAATTATGCTAACCCACCCTTACAGGCTTACCCATAACCAAACTCGGTATCTTATGAGTGAATTTACTCGTCAAGCGCATCCAGACGCTGCTCATCGTGAGAGGTTATCTAGAGAAATTTCTGGACTGAGCCCACGGCAAGTCCAGGTCTGGTTTCAGAATAGGTATACTCCCTTTTCATTCCATGATCTTAATACTATAACGCTAATAATAAATGTTGAAAAGGCGGGCAAAGCTCAAGCGTCTATCTCTAGACGATCGGGAGCGGGTCTTGAAATCTCGGGCACTTCCTGATGATTTTGATATGGCCCAGTCTCTACAATCGTCCTATGCGACGGAACACCATGGTTATACCACACCTCTAGTCTCCCCAGGCACCTTCTTCCCGCCAGAAGAAAATGATCCATATGGCTCAGCGCGGGCGGGAACGGCAGCAGCAGATGATTACACTACTTCTCCTTTGAGCTCTACGTCAGCCTATGGTAGCTATTTCGGTCGGGATAGCTCTGCCTACAGTCGCGGCTCTGACTCGATATCTAGTATGTCGACATCTAGTGACAGCATAGGCAGCTTTGGTTCTATGCCTTCTGCAAATCCCTCCATTCATGGCCGTATGAACTTTGTACCCAGAAGCTTTGGAGAACAGCAGGGGGCCATGCGCCCCTCTGTCCCACAGCTTCACATGTACAATACCTCCCTCAGAGCGAGGGCAGGATCACTGAATCTCCCTATGCGCGGTACTATCCCTTGCCATACTCCGCCTTTGGAGTACACAGACACAGACTCCTCCACAAACATAAATAATGCATATGGCAGTCGATCTCTGGATGCATCTACTCGGAGAGATCCGTTTGGTCTAGGTAAGAAACCATGAGAGTGTCAACATAAACAACCCCTCCCCAACATTTGCTAACCAGCCAATAGGTTCTGTGGCAGAAGAGTTCAAGCAGAAGACGGTAGGACAGCCTGTGACCGCTACGCCAAGGATAGGTGAAGGATCGCCGCCGAAGGCAGACCATAGTCGTGCAGCCGCCGTAGCCTTGCAGTCTGCGCCCCTTCAATCCACACAGGAAGAGGATCAGCTCTCGGGGCTCGGTCCGCAGTTCAACCTAAGTTCATTTGGGATTACCTACCCTCGACAAAGCCCATCTACCAGCCCGAACCATCCAACATCTCATCCGTCAAGCAAAAGTTCCGATATGCAAGGTGCTTATAACAATCATGGCACAGCCTGGCTGCAACAAACCATACAGCAAAAACTAAGCTGCTACCCAGAACCGGATTACTCCGCCCCAAGGCAGCGAGGCTACTTCTATCAATCTAATACAGAAACGATATGATATCTTGTCAACGCGACACGTTGACTTAGATTCATTTCACGGTAATGAGAGATTCCCTTACTGGAAAATCATTCACTACTACTATTACTTACTATTTACTCCTATTACTATTCATGTCTATTACTTTCACAACATATGGCCCCCTTTTTACCTGCCATATTCTGCTGGCCTTGCCTACCTTTCTAGCACATACTTTTCAGGATGCCTTTTGCTTGTCTTTCAAGGCTAAACATAATGGTTCGTTTTATCTATGGGGTTTATGGCGTTTTCATTGAAAGCATCTCTCTAGCTTTACTTTCCGCATCGGCATGTTTTTTATTCCTTTCACCCGGTTTCCAATTTCTACCGTTCGATATACCTTCCTCCTTATTCTCTATTCCGTCCCCCTTTCATTTGAATAAGCGGTTGATTTTGATGGCTTTTATTGCGCTACTTGTTTCCTATGTTTTATTTTCCTCTATATCTCAGGCCACCTTTGTCTGAGATGATGCTCATTCCACAAGTGGGTTGGTAATAGTGTTGCATCCAAGCCCAACTATTACCTCCTTAATGACCACATCGCACTCTGGCTCCTGTACGTACTTACTATATTAGCCCCGAGGATTTAGCCACCTCATTTCCCTCTAAATCCCAATCCATCCGGTATTCGCATTCTCCCGTTTACCTCTGTCAAACCTACCCTTACTATGACGAAACCAAGATCACATGACATTTGCTTAATAATCATATAGTTGTTTATCCAATCGCAGTCGAGATGTTGGTAATTGCGCGCTGGAGGAAAGGAAGGAGGTCGAAGTAAGGGAGGGCATATAAAAAAGACCTTATCCCTCGAGCAATAGGCAGAAGAAACTGCCCATCTTCCTTTCTTTCATTTATCCTCTGATGTTTTTCTTGGTTGGAAATCAGCCGTCCATCTGATACTGATACCTATTATCCGCCTTCCCAAAGAAGATAACGGGAAAATACCCGGTCAAGCAGATTCAGAATCAAAACAGAATAAAAACACGCGAAAATGGCTGCTCCACCACAGTCCTGCTGTCACGCATCCAAGGAGGGTTGTGTTTGTGCCGCTCAAGCAAGGTGCTCTTGTGGCAAGGAACAGGCTCTTCACTGCAACTGCACCAAGGCAGAAACCGAAAACGACATGTCTGGCCCACGTTGTTCCTGCAGTAGGTTAATGTTCTGGCCTTTTCCTTCTTTTCTTGCTTGATTTCCGGTCTTTTGCCATTGAATTTATATCTTTATCTTCCCCCCTTGTCCCTGTCCCTCCGTGCCGCGACTGCGTGTCGAGGGGGTCGTTTTCTCGCTTGCTGGAAGATAAATCTAACAAGGGCACTCGTGGCACGACTAATAGGAAGCCGCCCGGCTGGGCAATGTACGTGTGAGAGGGCCATGTCCGAAAACCATCCTATTTCCGGTGATGCATGCCCTTGTGGAAAGAGGGGGGCTGGTACGTTTCATCTTCCATCCTCGACCCGGCATGGCTCGATTTACCTATCTCCACCTCTTTCTGCGTGCGAGCATGGCAGACAGGCTAATTTTTGAGATTTCCTTAGACTCATGTACGTGCGAGAGGGCCGTTGACTCTGGAAACTTCCCCGGAGAGATCGATTTCACCTACAAGGTGTAAAGAAGGTTAAATGCGGTGCTCAGGGGGACTCGGGGGTAGGCTTGTTTGCGACGCTGTGGGCGGCATTTTCATTTGTTTCGTCAATTTGGGCCAGGTCTGCTGTTTATTTTCTGGTTTCTGGTTTTTTGCAAGGTATATCACCTTCTCGTCGTTAGGTTAGCTACTCAGCATATCAAGGAGTCAACGTCCATCAGACTGCGTTTCCTCTGTGTTTTATTTTGTCTCTGCGTAGAATTCCAGGTTAGGGGTAGGTACTCCGTATACTTCCAGGAACTAAGTGCTGGTAGTAATAATACATGAGAAACCAGGCTCTGTGCCTGCCTTTCGCCCTTTGATCGTGGCCTTCGGGTTGTTGTCCTTTTTTACTCGCAAAAACGAGATCGAGGTCAGGTAAAGGGCGCACGGACGCAGGGGGTCCAGCCGGCCGGCGGTTTGATAATCCGGCAAAATGTTTTTCCGCATCGAGCTCGCTGTCGCCCGATTTGGACGGGCGCCAGGGGAACAGACAGCAAGATAGCAAGCAAGCAAGCAAGGAAACATCCTGCCTCTTGTTCTACACTCTGTCGCCCCGCGGACACATGCGGCGAAGCCCGAGGAGCTTATAGAGCTGTGTATATGGATAGGAAAGCTAGGAGACGCGTGCCTTGTCTGTCCTGTTCCCCCGAAGTGTTGACCTCCGTCCCTCGTTTCAGCGAGTGTTGCACGGCCTATAGGCACCGGATTGCGATCAATATCTGACCAGATCCGCCCTTTGCGATACCTATACCGTCATCAAAAATGCTGGCATCGTGTGCCTGGCAATGATTAGGAAGAAGAATGCACCAGTGGAATGCACATGAACCGTAACTTGACACCTCCAAGCTGGCACCAAACCGAAGGATAGAGAGGCCAAAAAGGAAGAGGAGACCACGGAAGCAGATATTCGGGATCTCGCGCCGAACTGAGTCGCTATGTCTTCTATGCGCGGGCTGGTTCAGTTCATAGCTGATCTGCGGAATGCTCGAGCTAGGGAACTGGAGGAGAAACGTATCAATAAGGAGCTGGCCAATATCCGACAGAAATTTAAGGATGGAAGCCTGAACGGCTATCAGAAGAAGAAATATGTTTGCAAACTTCTATACGTCTATATTCAAGGCTATGATGTCGATTTTGGTCATTTGGAGGCTGTCAACCTGATATCTGCTACGAAATATTCTGAGAAGCAAATAGGGTACCTGGCCGTCACGCTTTTTCTTCACGAACAGCATGAATTACTCCACTTGGTAGTGAACAGTATCCGGAAGGACCTGCTGGATCACCATGAGTTAAACAACTGTCTTGCTCTACACGCGGTTGCCAATGTCGGTGGAAGGGAAATGGGTGAAGCCTTAAGTGCAGATGTGCATCGTTTATTAATATCCCCGTATGTTGTGATATCCCTGGTTATATATCCGCCTAACCTAAATTTACTAACGTAACATAAATGCAGTGCATCCAAAGCCTTTGTCAAGAAGAAGGCTGCCCTCACCCTTCTCCGGCTATACCGTAAATACCCAGGAATTGTCCAGCAGGAGTGGGCTGAGCGCATCGTATCATTAATGGACGACCCAGACATGGGCGTAGCCCTCTCTGTCACCTCTCTAGTCATGGCGCTTGTTCAGGATAACCCTGATCAATATAAGGGAAGCTATGTCAAGGCAGCCCAGCGACTGAAGAGGATTGTTATTGACCATGATATTGCGCCTGACTACATCTACTACAATGTTGGGTGTCCTTGGATGCAAGTTAAACTGCTTCGATTGTTGCAGTATTATCCTCCCTCGGGTTAGTTGATCCCAAAACCGTGGAATTTAAACAAGTTGGTAGCTAACCATCATCATTCCTAATCTGGTAGAGGATGTCCATGTGAGAGATCTAATAAGGCAGAGTATTCAACAAATCATGAACTCCGCCATGGATATGCCAAAAAATGTTCAACAAAACAATGCGCAGAACGCGGTACTCTTTGAAGCCATCAATCTCTTAATCCACCTCGACAGTGAACACACCCTCATGATGCAGATTTCCTCCCGTCTTGGGAAATTTATTCAATCCCGGGAAACAAACGTGAGATACCTTGGATTGGATGCAATGACTCATTTCGCAGCCAGGGCAGAGACCCTGGACCCCATACAGAAGCATCAAAACATCATTCTTGGATCTTTGCGAGATAGGGATATCAGTGTCCGAAGAAAGGGGTTGGATCTCCTTTACAGCATGTGTGATACGTCAAACGCCCGACCCATCGTTAACGAGCTTCTCAAGCACCTTCAAAGCGCTGACTTCGCCATTCGGGAGGAAATGGTACTCAAGATTGCTATTCTAACAGAAAAGTATGCTACGGACGCTCAATGGTATATTGATATCTCGCTCAAGCTGTTATCTGTGGCCGGCGACCATGTCAGTGATGAAGTTTGGCAGCGAGTTGTTCAGGTAGTTACGAATAACGAAGAGCTCCAAGCTTATGCCGCACAACACATTTTGGGTTATATCAAGGGAGAGTGTCATGACAGTCTGGTGAAGATCGGTGGTTATATCCTGGGCGAATTTGGTCATCTCATTGCAGATAACAAAGGATGCTCACCCATCGAGCAGTTTCTGGCACTATATTCGAAGATGGCGTTCTGTTCTGACAACACTCGGGCCTTGCTCCTATCATCCTTTATCAAGTTTGTAAATCTCTTCCCAGAGATCAAACCGCAAATACTTCGAGTCTTCCAAGTATACAGCCACTCGCCCGATTCAGAGATGCAACAACGGGCTTACGAATACCTAATGCTTGCTACGCTACCTACTGATGACCTCTTGCGGACCGTCTGCGACGAGATGCCACCTTTCTCTGAGAGAATTTCAGTCCTATTGTCCCGACTACATCAAAAGAGCTCTGGAACGAGTGATAAGCGGACCTGGGTTGTTGGAGGCAAAGATGCCAACGCAGATGATAAGGAGTTTATGTTGACACAGAATACGGGTCTGAAACGCACCTTCACATCGGCTGCCAACGGACCGGTTGCTGCACAGCAGACAGGGGCGAAAGGCACAACATCCAGCGATCTGGAAGGTTTGGACTTTGCTTCATCCGGCGAAACGGCACCGAACTTGGCCAGTGCCGCCCATTTATCTCCGGACTGGGAGCCTGGGTTTAACCGACTCTTCTTCGCGACTGAGGGAGTCTTGTTTGAGGATGCCCAAATCCAGGTTGGTCTTCGTTCCGAGTACCGAGCTCACCTCGGAGTCTGCAAGCTTTACTTTGCAAATAAATCCGCGTATTCAATCGGGTCGTTTACCATAACGCTGGATAACCCTTCACCTGAGAGTCTGAAGATTGATACGAAGGATATACCCGACCCAGATGTTGTTGCATCTGGTCAAACACACCAAACAGTTTGCTTCGAGTGTCTCGGCCCGTTTACCAAGGCGCCCACGATTCGGATATCATACCTTGCTGGTGCACTGCAAGCGTATACCCTGCAGCTACCTATCCTCATGCATAGATACATTGAGGCTTCGTCCCTGACGTCGGACGATTTCTTTAAGCGTTGGCGGCAAATAGGCGGTGGACCCTTGGAGAGCCAATCGACGTTTGGCCTTGTAAAGAAAGGCCGTCCTCTAAGCGAAAGAGATCTCCAGTCAATTGTCGAGAGTTTCAAATGGAAGATTCTTGCAAATGTTGACCCGAACCAGAAGAACCTTGTTGGATGTGCTGTTTACCAAACCCAAAGCTCGAAGACTGGGTGTTTACTCAGGCTTGAGCCCAACTATGAGAAACAGGTAAGCTGTGTTTGCATTTCTTTTATTTATCATTACTCTTGTCTTTGACCTGGTTCACTAACACATATCCAGATGTACCGCATCACCATTCGGGCGACCCAAGAGGGCGTACCGCGAGCCTTGGTTGAATTGATGGAGGACAGAATCTCTAGAGGAACTGTTGGCGATATCTTTGGCGACTAGCAGCCATACGGGATTCATGGATGCCAGAGTTCTCAGTTAACCATGGTACCGAGCACTCTATGTCTATTTACCTATATATTCCCCTGAAAATAAAGGCATCAAATTCTGAGCCTGTGCGGCCAGTGTTTTTCAATCTATATTCTTATAATAATAACTATAAAGGTGGGCGGGCCCTATGGTAATGATGGCTCTCTTTTAAATTACGACTTCGCCTCGCCCTTGGGTGGACGAGCCCCAAAGATCGTACTCCCAACTCTGACCTGGTTGCTGCCCATTGCAATCGCGCCCTCAAAATCATTACTCATGCCCATGCTCAATTCCAATGTTTCCTCTCCCTTCAACGATAACTTCTCCACCACCATATCTCTTGTATCTCGTAGACAAGCAAAGTCTTCATTCTCGTTTTCCGGCGTAGTAGCCTTGGATCGCGCGATGGCCCCAATAGTCATTAAACCCTGGAGCTTCAGCCGAGGACAATTTTCTCTGATAAACCGACACAGTTCCAGCGTAGGCTCGCCTGGCTGTATGCCTGATTTATTCTCTTCTCCCGACGTATTAACCTGCACAAACACACGTAGCCGTCTATCCAGAGGTTGATTGGCGTCGTTTTCTTTCTGCTTGAATTCCGCTCGTTCGCCCCAGCCTTTATCCAGCAAAGACGCCTTTTTCTCTGTATCCACGCTCTCAACGGCCCAGAGTCCCCGTACCTCGCGTGCAAGTGTAACGCATTTGTTCGACTGCAGTCCGCCGATAAAGTGCCATCTGATTTCGGGGGGCAGGGCCTTGGACTTCTCAAGGAGTTCCTGCATATAATTTTCTCCGAAGTGCAGGTGGGATGTAGGTGGGGAGTGAAGCGCAAGGATATCAGAGACCGGCTTTAGTTTGGATACTGCGACGAGGCGCACGGGAGGAGCTGCAGAGCTATTATTATTATTACTGTCGCTGGTCGAGGTCGCAGCAACAGGGCCGGCGCTGGGGCTGGGGCTGGTTTCATTGTGGTTGTTTCGGCTGTTTGATGCTGCTGCAATGCGTTTTGAGACCGCGGATAGATTTGCGATCAGCACGGAGGCGCGAGTGGGGGCAGACATGTCTTCGCCGACTGCTGTGCTCATTCTGAAGCCACAGCACTCGATGTGATATAAACTGGTGCAGTTGTAGCAGTTGCAGTTGGAGGGTATGGAGTTGTTGGTATGATGCCGTATGCAGAGCAATTGGATAGTTATTTATTCCGGGTTGACAGGAGTCGCTGGGCCAAGCTAACTAATAGTTAACTTAACTAGAGCCGAGGCTCCCAAAGCATTCCCGTACCATTCAGGTTGCCCTTTGAGAGCAGCTGGAGAATGTTACTCTCATGTGTCTCCTGTGAAGCTCCTGCAACCAGTATCTTCAGTGACACATAGCGTTGAAGCTGCTGGTCTCGGGCAAGCCAGATTGTGGAATAGCCGCCAGAACCAAGCTTGTGGACTACAACGTAGCGCCCATCGCAGAAGCTGTCGCCAATGACGGTTGGATGGTAACCGCCGGGCCTATACCCTTCCAAGTCCTCGACATCCGACTCTGGGTGATATAATGCTTCTGTTGCCGATGGTGTTGGCTCAGTGATGGTACTAAAACGCAAAAATCAATGTCCTGGCTGCAAAACAAGTTGCGACGCCGGGAATTTTCTGTTTTTGTATTGGTAGCGCTGAGAAAGCAAAGGAGTAAGCCTCCAGCCAGCACTCATCGTCTGGTGTGTGATCGCGGAAGCCTCAAGCTGTTGATGCTGATCGAGGCATCAATAATGCATGTGATGGATTTGGGCTTTGGGTGGCCCCATGATACAGCAGTAGTTAGGCCTACGTAGTCAGTTACATCGTTAACTATGGCGATAACTAACAAGAGGAACAAAATGTTGAAGACGGCGGCATCTCTATCTATGCTTGTATCATTATACTGCTTAACAGTGGTTGTGACACGGCTTTCCCACTCGCTTCCATGCTGTTAATTAACTACCTAGCCAAGGAGCCTCCCAAAGTCCCTTACGGAGGAAATTCACGGGCGGGAGCATCTGCAAACATATCATCGCTCAGCCCGGTGCTCCAGTCGTTTTTGGACAGAAACATGGCTTGGGATTGTCAGTAACTATCAAACGATAGAAAGAGTGGCGATCAGAAGGGTCATAGCTACCAAGGACAAAAAGAGCAAAATTGTCTAGACGAGATGGGTCAGCATGCTGCATCATTGAAATAGTTAGACACCCCGACGTACCAGCATTTTTCAATGCATACAGATGGTTGTTGTCGGCATGGCGGACTGCCTCCTGCCAGCCATAACCGTCGACATCTGCTGGGATATCACCTAAAGATACCTGTTAGAGGGTTGAAAGGAAATGGCCCGGCTGACCGGGGTTCGGGGTATTATCGTACTGGTGACAAGATTCTGAAGGAAGAAGTCACAGTGCGATACTTCATGGACCAGGACAAACATCAACGAAGTAGCAAAACTGTCAATGTGTATGCCTTTGGAGAACGTTGGGGGGCGGGATGTCATATCGATTTGATAGTCTCCCAAGTCAGAGTAGTGTTCAAACATCTTGGGACATAAGACGATAATTTCGCGGGACCCTCCGTCCATGTGGAAGGCTTGCAAGTCTTCATCACACTTAGGAACTGGCATCAAGACCCATGCTTGGCCATTGACTTCTAATGGCCGGTTGTCCCAGTAGATCAAATCCCCATGCGGATCTATAAAAAGAAAGGCAAAATCTCAGTATTGTATATATTGTCAGATATTGGCGTATCTGGACCTACTTTCATGAGGCTGTGGCGGTAGTGGTGCATCGGGGGGCCCTGTCTGGGACAGAAAGCTGTCGTCACACCATATATCAAAACCCATGCCGGGGATGTTTTCAATCAGTCGGTCCATCATATCTAGAAAGTAGAAGTTTTTGTTTGATTTGCTCAGCTCAGAAAATCACTGATTTAGCGGGAGCAAGGGGTTCACGCTGCCAAACCTATGACATATTCTATCCGAGTTCTGCCAATGTAACCTCCCGGAGTATTTGGAAGATAAGAGGTCCCATAGAGACTCTCAAAGGTGTATAATGTTGAGCGATCTATGCCGCTCAGGCTGGTTTCGCTGACTGGGTTTCTTTCTAAGACTCTCTTTAGCCTTAGCAATCGCAAACGGGCATGGCTGAGCTATTCGTACAGGTTAATCCCTTGCCGCTATGCATTGAACTGTTGACATCAACATAAAAGATTGCTTGCTTGGCGTACCCCGAGTGTGATTCCAAGGAGAGCATGGTGGACTTTATCTTCGTTTCCTCGACACTGGTACAGGTTTGTAATTCTTGATATTGGATGAGCTAGGCGTGTTGAATTGGACCCAGGACGAGGCCGTATCTTGAGTGCTGACGCTGCATGGCAGAGGTATAGTACAGTTAGCCACAGGGCAAAGGAGGTAAGGCGCCTTAAGGTAAGACTAGATGGTGAGTAGAACCCTCCCATCGTATTCTGCAAGAACTGCTTGGAAAAGCTGTTTAAAAATAATCGAATGAGTCGTGGATGTAACAGCCTGAGGTGTATCCCGTTGGCTGGCTGCGGCAAAAGTAACTATTTATAAAAGCATGGTAGACACAAGGAGTCCCGGTTTATTTCACTCTTTGATCCGGGGGTACTGAGAAAAGAGTGGTATGGTATCGCTAGATCCGTTAAAGACATAGGTACAGCCCCTTTCGCTGAGATGCTGGCTGTGGCCGAAGCGCGACCAGATAGAAATGCTCTATCATTACCCTGCAATAAGCGTGTGGTTACCGAGGCAGATGCCTGTATCACAGCTGTGTTGGACTCCATTTATGGTACTAGATCCAGTGGATATGATCCCTGGACTGATAAAAGCAGAAGTTGAGAGGTGATGGTATTTGCCCCCTGGCAACTAGTTATCTGTCATTGCAGATTGAATCTCAGGATATCCTATGTAGGGCGCTGTTAGGGTTATTTTCTCCAAAGTAACTTGATTTCCAGAAGCCACTGCGTTACGCTGATAACGCTGATTGCATAAGGTATTAGCTCCTTGCAGTGCTCCAAAAATCCATGTAAAAGGGCTTGCTTTGCTGTGCTTGTTGTGCCTTGGGGAACAGGGGTAAATTGCTTAAGCTTCAAAAAGTAATCCACAGCGCCAGGTGAGTCGCACATCTTCGACGCCCTGGCTCCATCAGACGAAATTCGATACATCTTTGAAATAAAGGGATATATCCGGGGAGCATAGGCTCTCTCAAATCCAGGGGCTCAATAAAAAACCCACCTCGCTTTCTTGAAACGCCTTGTTTGTTTATGTATTTTGGCATGATAGAGTAGTATGGCAGTTTAACCAATCCTTTTGGAGATATGATGTCTTTGTTCAAGCACGCTGGAAAACGGCTCAGAAAAGCGCCCTGTGCTTCGTGTGACACTGGTATTGGAGTCCACATCGTAAGGTAAATTCCCGCTTTTAAGCAGAATAATTGAGCCGCCACAGCAACAACCGCTGCTTGGTTCCGCTTTGGCACAGATGACTGGCGACATGGCGTTAAGCAAAAAATGTGACCGTTTATAATGTTCGGATGGTGGGTATAGCTTGATGATATATCTTCAACCCGGCTGCAGATATGCCAGCCGATTGTCCAGTACCCACAGCTCAGCGATACCGAGCGACCCTGCTTTATTATTAGACAGGATAGAGCAGGACAACATATCTGAGCCCCTACCTACAGGGTTACACAAAATATTGTTAAGTATTAGGTGACCATAGATCTCAGATGCAAGGCTCCGCCCAAAGG
>NW_003315620.1:0-19143 GCF_000151505.1 Trichophyton verrucosum HKI 0517 | reverse complement strand
GGCAAGAGTTCCATCGAATCCAGGGCCTACCAATCGACCAACCAGCGCATTGCGACACAGGAGAGTGCTATAGCTCTCAACCAAACATTCTGCCTTTTCAGGAGTCACAGGGGAGGCCTTAGACCACAGCTGGGCGACTCGCTTGATAGAGTGTTGAAGACAAGCCACGTCCTGTGGCGATAGATGATCAAGGCCAACCTCAAGAGATTTGGAATCGCTCTCAAGGGGCTTAGGGACACAAACCAAATTGTGACACTCCCGAATACGGTATATGGCAGATTCATTCAAGTGCCTTGTGCCAGTCAAACAAGACCGGTTTATTTCGTCCTCTTTGAGAAAGAAAATTTCGACAGATCTGTTTCGCATAGCTCGAGACAGTTCGCCATGTCGAGGGTCAACTGTTAAGAACAATCGGAAATCAGGGTGCGGTGTGATCACCTGGGCAAGGCCATCAGGAGACTTGCGCTCATTCACGATAAGGCACCCATTTGGCTCCAAAAGAGAATTTAAGCGGTCTAAAACAGTGGCATTGCAAAGATTGGCGTTATCAAGTACCACCCAGCTGCCTTGTTTCATAGCATGGATCAGAATACCCTCAGTCCACTCGAATCCGGTTTCTCCTGCTGCTTCATCGACACAAATTTGCTTGCATTGCTCAAGAATATCCTGAAATATTGTGTCAGAGTGGTGTTGAGCTAGTTTGGAGAGGGGACCTAAGAGCTCTTGTGGACTGAAAGAGCTGTGCATCGTCATTTCGTATAGCTGTATCAACTCCGGACCCAAGGCTGCACTGCTATCCTCTGCCTGGGAGAATGCGATGACAATATGGTATCTTAAAAGGCTGATTAATTCACTTGCGAATGAAAGATATTGCCGGTGTCTGTCTCTTTGCTCAAAGCCACCAATGAGATCCATGGCATCTGTATCAGAATTCAGAGCAAGCTCAACAAGTTTAGCGCCGCTTAGAGCAGCAAGTCGTCTTATGCTAGAAGTCTTTCCACACCCAGATGGCCCGACTAAAAGACATGGCCATGCATTCTCTATGCAGAGCATCATAGACTCAACTAGATGCAAGCTGCGAGGGAAGTCTTTCGAATCATTGACTGAAAATTCATACAACTGTTGATTGCGGTCCAGCTTTCCCAGGCCAACCTGGTATGAGTAAGGGCTGAGATTGTGGAAGTAGTTTTTCGTGTCGGGGACCGTTCCGAATATATCATGATATAGTTGAGAAATTGATAGTCTATCGGGAGCAGTCCTGAACCTGTGTGAAATGACCACATCGAGGTATTGCGAAGGTGATATCTCAGCAGGGCTAGAAGTAAGCAGTTTGAGCCAGCGAGAGATATCCCGAAGGTTAACCTCCCAAGGGGCTCCAACAGCTCCAAGCCGACGATCAGTGAGTAGCTTCGTATTCAGCATAGTAACAAAATCAACTAGTTTGATGATTTTATCTTCCGGACACGCGGGGCTTAACCTCTGACAAATAATTTGCAGGTCATGAGAGGTAAATGAGTCCGCATAAACAACAGTAAATCGATTCACGAAAGACGCTGGAAGGCCCTTTCTCCCACCTCCTTGATGATGGGGATTCTGTGCAGCAAAGAGAACGAAATCAGGGTGCCGTTGGAACGTTTGGCCAAGTTCAGCAATATAAACTTGCTGCCGGTGATCTAAACAAGAATTCAGTCCTTCAAGCACAGATTGTGAGGCTAGGTTCATTTCATCTAATAAAACCCATCCACCGTGTTGCATTGCACGCAAAAATGGTGCATCGCTCCATGCAAAGCTACCTATGTCACCTCCATCGACGGGTATATCTGATCCAAACAGATCCGTTAAATCAGTCTGCTCCGACAAATTTATTCGAGTAAGTGGAACCCCAATAATCTGTGCTAGCGCTGCAACAAGTGTGGTCTTCCCAACTCCAGGGCTTCCTTCCAACAGAATAGGTTTGCTCGATTGGAGGCCACGGGCGACACGGATTGTGTTGCGTAAAGTTGTAGGTGCATCAAGTGCAAACTTGGAATCTGGGTTCGAGTTAGTTCCAAGAGGCAATGAGAATTGACCAATTTTCAAAGTATGCCCGTCCAGTTGCATACTGGAGTTCTGACTATATATTGACAGAGCATCAACCGAGAATAGCTCCCCAAGTTTCTCCAAGGATGATTGTCTATCCCTTTCAAGGTCACCAGAGGTAGATGCTAGCAATGCAGATGGATTTGCGCCAAGGCCATCAATATAGACCAGACAGGCCCCGTGTATAACAGCAGATTGGTCATCTAGTTGAGTACAAGAGTTGATAAATTGTGCCCAGGCCAGTAAGTCACGGACCGATATCGAGGATTGTGCCGAACCTCGGAACTTATCCTTGAACCATTTTGCAAAAGATACCATCCCTTGAGGTACATTACGCAGAGATGGTTTGACGTTCGCTTCCAAGATTGGCAATATGTCATCATCCTCTAGAAGTTCTGGAACCCAAATCTCTGTCAATCGATTCCTCAATGCAGCAGAAAGCTCTCGTTTTCCATAATCACCTCCAGGGTTCATAGTACCAAGGAATTGAAAGCCATCAGTAGCAGTAACAAGAGAGTCAACGGGGCCTTTCTCGGCCAGCAGCACAGTCCTTGTAGTTTCAAGTACGCTGTTAAGCCGCTCAAGGACAGAATCGTCTGCGAGAGATAATTCATCAAGGAGAAAATGCTGTCCCGTTTTCATGGCTGTGACTAAACTCCCGTCAGACCATTCAAAAAGGGAGTTTGCTCTTGTTATGTTGGTCTTAATTTTGTGAATAAGATCTGGGTCACAATGGCCGGAAGACAACTTTTCAACGGCATAAAATGCATTCTTGAGGTCTTCAAGGGATGAAAAAGGCCCGGTATGTATCTGGTGGGCTTGTTCTAAGGCCAAAGTTATATCTCTCTCAAGCTGATGAATGATTGAGGAGCGATTCCTTATAGGTCGCTGGGAACCAATAAGATCTCCTGTTTCCAGATTGACGTGGGCATTGACAATGAATAGCTCTTTGCCATAGACTTCTGCAATAGCCTGGCATATCTGAGTTTTACCACACCCAGTTTCTCCGACTAGAAGAACAGGCTCGTTATGCTCAACAGCTTCGGACACAAGGATGAAGAGCCTCCTCATAGCAGGTGTCCAAACGATATTGGATGGAACTGCCGCGGATAAATGCTTCAGTCGTGTTTCAACGGCGGATTTACTGTATATTTCATTTTCATCCAGTTTCACACCCATGACTTTCTCTATCACCTTTTTCACAGCGCTCCTCTCCTGGCGATTCCTTACTCTTTCAGCAAGGAGCATAAAGCCATGCACAGCCAGTTGTTCTCGGTCATCTGCGCGTCTCATAGCCCACCTGAAGAGATCACGAAGTGTCGCAAAACTGTTTCTCTGTTCAAAGAGTCGGTTTGATTGACGTAGGATAGACAGCTGTCGATATACAGAGACTATCCGGGTGCAGAATGACGGTGGGATTTGTGAACGTTCCTTCAATATAAACTCGAGTTCATCTTCGGGTATATCATCAAAATGCAATTCAAGAAATCGATTCCTGAATGCACGAGACAACACCTTCCTTCCTCCATAGAGACCCGCGGGGTTTTGAGTAGCAAATAACATGAAGTTGGGGTGTGGGCGGACTACTTCTTGTGTTTCGGGGATGAAAAGCTCCCTGTTGTCATCAAGTAGACGATTTAGAGCCTCGAGAACATCGGTTGGTGCAAGATTAAGCTCATCAAGCACAATCCAGTATCCTCTTTTCAAAGCCTCGACAAGGACGCCATCCTGGTACTTTAAAGTGCCATCTTCAGAAGTAGCATAAGAACCTAGATATTCCTGAAGATCCGTGTGTTCATGATTATTGATCCTCACAAATCGGTTTCCAGAGAGTTTGGCCAGATGCTCAACCATGCTGGTTTTTCCAGAAGAAGTTGGTCCCTGTAATAGAATGGGAAATCGCCGAGTTGAACTGGCTCTGACGAGATTCATAAGATTCCTTTCGATAAAGGGGGTAATAATGTAGTGTGGTTGGGACTCTGGTGGGAAATCACCCTTTTGCATCCAATAGTGTTTATACTGAACATATTCTGCTCCATCTTTGAACTCTCTGGGAGTCTGAGAAAGTATGGATCTTGCATTTCCAACCTTCCCAAATATATGTTTCTCCAGTAAAGGGATAACTTGACGTTCAGAATCCTTGCTCAAAAGTGTTAAAAAGCTCATGGAGAAACCTTCATATATAGCACGACGAACTCCGTATATATGCGCCTGATCGGTCACATACATCAAGGTACGGACAAGAGTTCGGATGCTAAAATGGGGTTTATGTCCAGCTCCGTCAGTCAATTGATTCTCCATAGCTAAACGTTTCGTTTCGAGATAGATATTCGCAAGATCCGAGGCGACACGAGAATCGTGATTCAGTAGGGGGCCAAGGTAGGTACGTATCAGACTCAGTAGGTCATCTATGTCGCTGTCTGGAGATCTGACGTAGAGCTCTGTAAATCTTGATCTTAACCCAGGGGCAAGGTCACGCTTCCCTGCATCCGTGGCAGGGTTCATTGCTCCAAAGATCCGGAAATTTGGATGACCAATAACTCGTTCCATCTCTCCAGCCTCGGAGAGGAGCACTGAAGGATTACCGTCGCGCCCATGGTGCAATAAACTGGCAATACTCTCCAAGGTATCAGGCGATGCAAGATTGATCTCATCCAGAAGCACCCATTCCCCATTCCTCAGGGCTTTCACAATCTTTCCCTGGACAAAGGCGAATGAGAATTTGGCATCTCCTTGCAAAACCCTGGCTTCAAACTCTCTGAAATCGGAGGTGAATGAAGACCATTTTGCTAACAATGAGCTATATTTGGGGCTATCAAGCTTTCTCTTTTTCGCTGGTTGTTCTGCCGCCTCTTTGATATCGGTTTGGGTCTTTTTGGAGGTACCAAATAAGTCAGAAACCATTTTGACAGCCTCATTTAGGACATTGACGAGTCGTGGCCAATTCCCAGAAGTAACACTCTTTGCAACAGAAGATAGGAACTTCTGATTTTTCTTGACAGAGAATGTAGACTCAAACAAGGCGTTGAACTCGTCCACGAGAGGTACTGCTATTGATCGAAGATTGACAGGCTTGTACCCACCCAGAAGGTCAGAAGCCTCGCTTTGTTGGGATAAATTGACAACTGTCAACTTTTGGTTTAAAAGCGATGCCAGTTGCTGGACAACTGCAGTTTTACCAATACCAGTCTCTCCAACAAGTAGGATAGGTTCCGAAACTTGAAGGGCAGCAGCAGCCTGTTCCATTAGTCGTAAAGAACTCTTCGTTGCCGCAAATGACTTAGCTTGATTAGTCCTTGCCCCTGCCATACTCCGTGATTGAATCTTTGAGCAAACCTCCCTTCCAATCAATAATTCTGAAAGTTCATCGGAATAATTCGGTACACGTTCTGATAGGCAAAATTTCCATTTTTGTGGGGAAATATGCATTTCTTCAGCAATACTGCTTGCAAGCGCCAAATGCAGTTCATTGTTTGGGATATGAGCCGCAAAACAGTCAACAGCGTCCATGAATATTTCATCATCAATCCGAGCTGGCACTGATTCGTTCCCGCTCTTGATCCCTAGCTTTCGTAAACGAGTCTCGACCCTGTTGCAAAATTTCATTAAGTCACGAAGGCCAATCGGCCTCCCTTGCACCCGTCTGGATGCCCCAGATCCAAGGAACGTGGATATAACTCGAAAGTATAGCGTTAAGAAAGTATCGGCGTATCGGGTAATGTTTAGTAATGGGAATTCATTCTTGATTATTTGAGAGACCTCTTCCACGGGTAAAGGTGAAATGCGAATTGTATTCCACAAACGGCCGCCTAGCATCGTCATACCTGGAGCCACATCATCCCCTCTGTTATTTAAGAATGATCTCATGGTTGCAATAATGCGGAATCCTTCAGCACAACGAATATGTTCTCGGCGACTCGGAATTACAAGTTCCCTGTTCTCAATCAAGGGTAAAATGACCGAAATCACTTCAGCAGGTGCGCGATCCAAGTCTTCGATTAAAATCCACCTTCCTTCCCTCGCAGCTTGGGTTAATACTCCCGGCTGCCATTTGAAGCTGCCACTTTGTCCCGAAGTGGAGTAGACGCCTAATAAGCTCTTTGAATCCGTTTGCTCGTTTAAATGAAGGGTTATCATTGAGGACAAGTTTCCCATTTCGCTTGCAGCTTCCATGACCAGAGACGTCTTCCCAGCTCCTGGTTGTCCAACAAGTAATAAAGGGTCTTGAGATAGAAGTGCTTCTCCCACCTTGCGAAGATTGGCTCTAACAGCAGGTGTCTGAACAAGCTTAAAGGCCTGGGAACTAGTCTTCTGCCTCAGGGAAGGAACAAGAATGCCACCGATTTCTGCCGTATAATCTAATGACCTAAAATTCTTGATCCATAGATCAAAGAAGCTTCCATTGCGATTTTGACGAGCTGTTTCTAGCGCTGTTTCAAGTTCTTTATATCTCTGTTCCTCCCAGAAGCTGATCAACCTGAAATCAATAAGCTGACCTTCCAAGGTATTGTCAAGGGGACCGTCACCGCAATAACGGTGGAGCATGTTCTCCAAAACAGCATCTGCAGCCTTTATGTGCAGACAAAAACAACGGACTGCCATACACCGTATTATCTTATTTGAATGTGAGAACAGAGCTTGAAGCTGGTTAGGAAACACATATGGCGAAAATGTGTCCGCGTCGAAACTTAACAGTCGAAAAGCTGAGAGGAGTAATGAGAGAAGAGATCCGTCATTGATATGGGAAACGTCTGAGGGACATTGCTCAGAGAACAATGGCAAGCCCACATTCTGAGCTTGAAGAACCCTTTCAGCAAGCGGTCGTAGATATGGAGAATGGGGCAAAATCAGTGAAAATGCCGATATTACATGTTCAAAATGAACATTCAAGTCCAGTAAGAGCCACCGAGCAGCAATATCCACAAACACTGGCTCTAGTAATGGGAATAGTGTAGCCGTATAGCTCGGGTCTAGAGCTGCCAGAACCAGTTGATCCTGCTGGGTATTGGCTGGAGCTTTGAGAATCGATTGTGCTAGCTCCTCTGGTAGTTGATGTAAAAGACCGGGCTCTATCGAGAACTCCGGCACGGCTGGTAAAGTCTCCATTTTCGAGGGACTCTACGCAGCGCGGCGTTTTCTCCTGTAGATACAGGACGTTTGATGTCTTGATATCGAAATCAGAATCTCAAAAAAATTCCTTATCGAAGATACTTTTCTGCCGAAACTCTAATTCTGCCGCATTTCACCGCGTTCATTCCTACCCAACTAATCAGTCACGTGAAAGCCGGGCCTTATTTTGCGCATTGACCAACTAAGCAGGTACGGATAAAGCAAATTGCAGGCTGACAAGTTGACATTCTCAACGACCACAGGAGAGAGAAACGACTCCCGGGTGCACATATATATAGTTATATATATGACAGAAGGAGAGATGTTGGCTATCGTTCCGTGACTGTGTTCGCATAACCTGGAGGTAGCATAGGCTCCGTCACGCGAGACAGGATGGAGGTGCCGGGGGAGCTATCAATAGACATGGCCGATACGATTAACACCGATCAACCAGACGACGGGTTATCGCAGTCGTTTAGTCAGGGCCAGGAGTCATCAGAGGAACCGTAAGCTAGCCAACCGCAGCCGCATTTGATAGGTCCCTGCTAACAATCGATATACAGGATCACGTTCAAGCGCAGGCAGAAACCCCCATCGCGGTTCGGTCTTCACAGCATATTTGGCAGCGTAAACGATTCTCCCATCTCATCTCATAGCCGTCTCAGGAGTATCGACGAGAGTCCACGGGGCTCACGACCTGGTACAGCGAATCAGAATACCAGCAGAGAACCGGGCAATGGGTCTGGCGCTTCGAACAAACCGGGAGCACCGACGGATTGGTATATCGAAGGACCTGGCAGAAGAGTAGGGTATGACGACTTGACTGCCATTGACTGGATATTTGAGTATACAAAGGAAAGGCAACGAATACGGCATCTGAATGCGAATAACCCTGGCTTGCTTGGCACATTCAGGCAGCTGCTAGACGCCAGCCAGGTTTGGATGGTACTAGTTATGACTGGTTTGGCTGTTGGCCTTCTAGCAGGATGCATTGATATTACGAGTCGATGGCTAGCTGATATAAAAGTGGGATACTGCAAGTCAGGCGTGGAAGGGGGTAAATTCTACCTCAACCGAAGCTTTTGCTGCTGGGGATATGATGGTATGGACTACTGAAGCTATTAAGCCATTATATACAAAGATACTTACATTTATTAGACCCGGCCAACTGCAAACATTGGATTTCGTGGCACGATGCTTTTAAAATCAGCTCCAAAGCAGGTGGTTTTGTTGCAGAATATATGGTTTTTATCATGTATTCAATCCTGTTCGCCACATGCGCAGCAGTCCTTGTCACATCCTATGCAACCCACGCTAAACATAGCGGTATCCCTGAAATTAAGACAATTTTAGGGGGTTTCGTGATCAAGAAATTTATGGGGTTATGGACTTTAATGATCAAATCTGTTGGCTTGGTAGGCAACCCAACATCCATATCATTGATTCTAAGACTCACTCTTTTCTAGTGCCTTTCTGTGGCATCTGGTATGTGGTTAGGAAAGGAGGGCCCACTGGTTCATGTTGCATGCTGCTGTGCAAATGTAATCATGAAACCATTTGGCAGCCTCAATCATAACGAAGGTGATCACCATACAAGCAGCTTTTGTCCTTGTCACCTAGTTCTAACGCTTCTACAGCACGGAAGAGAGAAGTTCTCTCTGCAGCAGCAGCTGCTGGGATATCAGTGGCATTTGGATCACCCATAGGAGGTGTACTGTTCAGCCTTGAGGTATGATACCTTATTCTCATCGATCAATAAGGCCCCATCGCTAACTCAAACAGCAACTATCCTATTATTTTCCTGATAAAACCATGTGGCAGAGCTTTGTTTGTGCTATGGCTGCAGCAATCTCTCTGCGCGCTGTCAACCCATTCCGTACGGGGAACATCGTCCTTTATCAAGTCACCGATTCTCAGAGATGGCATCCTATCGAGATTTTACTATTCATTCTCCTAGGCATATTTGGAGGCCTATACGGCGGACTTTTCATCAAACTCAACATGCAGATTTCTAAATGGCGAAAGTCTCGAAATTTTTCCTTCCCCGTATTAGAAGTCCTCTTCGTGGCCCTTTTAACAGGCCTAATCAACTTCCCAAACTCCTTTATGAAGGCACAGCTATCAGACCTTTTACAAGCTCTTTTTGCGGAATGTTCCAAGACCCCAGCGGATGAATTTGGCCTGTGTAAGGGTAATTCTGACTTTGCTGGAGTGTTTTGGGCCTTAGTGTTTGCTGGAACTCTCGGGTTCTTGCTTGCATCTATCACATTTGGACTGGATATTCCTGCCGGCGTGATCCTCCCGTCCCTTGCCATCGGTGCATTGTACGGTCGAGCTCTGGGCACCATGGTTAGTGTTTGGCAAAAATCGCATCCAAACTCCCTACTTTTTAGTGATTGTGAACCTGGCGCACCATGCGTTACGCCCGGTACGTATGCAATTGTTGGAGCAGCCGCTGCTCTAGGAGGGGCTACTAGGATGACTGTGTCAATCGTCGTTATCATGTTTGAGTTAACCGGGGCTCTGACACATGTGATTCCAATTATGATTGCAGTTATGCTTTCCAAATGGTGCGGTGATATATTTGGGAAGCGAGGCATCTATGAATCCTGGATACACCTAAACGAATATCCTTTCCTTGACCAAAAAGACGACACTCCACCTCCAGATGTACCAGTCAGCCAAGTTATGACTAGCATCAATGACCTTACGGTGATCACCGCCGTAGGCCACACCGTTGAATCCCTGAGAAATTTACTTTCCAGTACCTCGTACCGAGGATTCCCTGTGGTATCAGACATGGCCAATCCGACGCTACTTGGATATATATCCCGCAATGAATTGTCATATGCGCTTAATGTCTCTTCTTCCCGCCATTCAGGAAGTCTCTCCCCGGAAACCCAGACCTTTTTCTCACATCAGCCTTTTGCTGATCCTGCCGAAACTCTTGACCTTCGACCGTGGATGGACCAGACGCCCATCACTATGAATATTCATACCAATCTCCTGATCGTACTAAACATGTTTCAAAGACTTGGTCTGAGGTATGTGCTTATAGTAAATAGAGGGAGACTAGAGGGGTTCTTGACAAAGAAGGATATCTGGTATATTCTTAACGAGTCATCTAAAGCAGACCCTACCTCGGGAATTGGCGGAGGTATATTACAGGCAGATGGCACGGGGGAGGCGCGAGGTTTACTATCCCGCGCCGACAACCCGATGCTTGTCAGCCCCGTTGATGATGGTAATATGTTATGAAAAGAGCACGTTCATGTTTGTATCAGTAATGTATGTCATAGTAGTACAATTGAATATCAATATCCTTCTAGAACTGAATTTTGAGTTGTACACATTTTCCAGACCTTTTTTTTTCTCGTATGAGCCTATGCGTCCGCCTTTTTACCTTCTATAATGAACCCAGGAAAATGAAAGGTATCAGTTATTTAGTACAGCTTTTCATAAGTCGACGGGGAATAGTGTTGACGAATTGTGTTGAAGGGTAAACCAGCCCATGCACAAAAAGGGTATTTTGCAACCAAAATATAAGGAATTAAAAGAAAAAAAAAAAAAATTAAAATCGTGTTCCGTTAACACCTTGGACGCCCTTGCCAAGCTGACTGGCAACGACAGTAGCCTCTCTGACAGAGCGTGCAATGGCACCGCGGACTCGTCCCTCTTCAAGGACAAGAAGACCACCAATAGTGCAACCGCCGGGGGTGCTAGTCTTCTCGCGAATCAAAGCGGGGTGCTCGCCATTCAGAACCATTCCAGCGGTTCCACGCATGACCTGAGCAGCCATCAACTGCGACTCAGCCCTGGGAAGACCCATGGCAACGGCTCCATCAGCCAAGGCTTCCAACACAAGAGCAACGAAAGCAGTGCCGGATCCGGCCAGAGCAGTGCTTGCGTCCATGATGTGTGGAGGGAGGGTGATGACACGGCCCACACGAGTGAAGATCCAGGAAACAATGGTGCTCTGGAAGTGGGAGAGCGGTGGATTCGTGCTGGCAATGACGGTCATTGACTCTCTGACAATTGCAGCAGTGTTGGGCATGGCACGAACGACACGGCATCTGTCGGCCATGTCAAGATCAGAATCCTTGTAGAGCACCTCTTCGATCTGCTCTGCAGGCACACCAGCTAGGATGCTGATCAACAGTTTGCCTTTGAGAGCTTCTCTCATGCCGGGGACATTGAGAACTTCACTCAGCATGTATGGCTTGCAGCCGAGCACGATGACATCACCGTCGGTCACACCCTTGACGTTCTCGTTTTGAAGGATGGTCAAGGGGAGGTTGTACGGGCTGAGGATGTGCTGGATCCTCTTGACCGACTCTGGTCTCCGTACGCAGGCAATAAACTTGGATGGGATCTGGTGCACCGGCAGGCCCTCAGAAGGGGTGGCGGATCCGGATGGCGGAGGATACGCCGACGAGCTCCTCGGTTCAGAGAGAGAAGCCATCACGCCAGAGAGAATCGAGGTACCGAGTGTTCCTGTGGTTGACGACGCCAAGTTAGCCGCATTCGCTCGTTTGTTTTTCTTCGGAACATGCATCACTAGTTCCCCTTCCCCCCCGGCGGCGGCTGCGGGAAGAACCTACCACATCCAAGAAAGGTCACTGTCGTCCCCGAGTGACCAAGAGAAAGGGTGCCGTCCATGAACGAAGACATGATTGCAGGGAGGTGTAAGGTGAAAAACAGGCGAACAAACAGCTGAGTCGGAGGTGCGTAAATGTGGTGAAACTGGAGGAACGAGGGCGTCGAGCAGTTCGTGGAGTTGCTGGGAGCGACGATGATTTTATATACGGCGAACTTTTCCTGTTTCGTGAAAATGAGCAAAAAGCAAAAATAGAACGGAAGAACGTCGGCCCGCGGCAAGGGGGCCCATGCGCCCGGTTTTACCCGTTTTGGTGCTTATCTAATGCACTATTACGTCAGCGTGGCTTTTTTAGACTCTGCGAGGGAAGTTTCAACACGAAGAAAAAGCCGACTATCAAACCCAGAGGAAACGAAACCCATCATCACAAGAGCAACGCCGGGCCAGGGGAACAAGGGACGACACGACACGGAGCCATGATCTCATGAGGCAAAAACGGAAGACAGATTGTGACACCGACGTTCGAGCATGGCTGACCCCTTCGAGGTCCGCATGCGCTTTACGACGCAATTGCAACATCTAAGCGCATCCTTCACCTCGTCGCAGAAGGCAGCCAACTATGTCTTGAAACACAGGGATATGGGGGAAGACCTCCACTCATGCATCTTGGAGCAATTGGAAAGGGTGAGTCAAGCCAGCATCATTGAAATGCCCCTTGAAAAGAGTAAAATGAGCTGACAAATAGATCGCAGAGCAATATGAATACCAGGGCCAACATCATGTACTTCATCGAGCATCTGGCCGACATGGCCACGAACGAGAACCACCCCGAGTTCGTCCATATGATCAAACGTGATATTCTCCAAATCGTTGATGCAGTTGCCCCTGCAGACGGCTCCGGGGCTGCCAATGTGAAACATGTAAGGCGTGTTTTGAACGGTCTTCAGTCCAAGGAAATCCTCTCCCACGAAACGGTATCTGAGATCGACGCCTGTCTCAAGGAACGAGAGAGCTATCCAGCTCATCTCCTTGACCTGGAACCGCTCGAAGAACCCGCCACCACGGATACCGCAAAGACTGGGTCGGATGCCACAAAGTCAAGGGTCACCGTTGACCGGAAACAGATCGAACAACGTGTGGAGGAAGACCGAGAGAGGAACAAGCGATTGAGAGAGAATATGTGGGCGGTACCGCCACACGACATGAAGGAGTTTGAGAAGATGTGGGATGAGGTGAGCGACGTGGGAGACGATGACTACCTCCAGGCCGCAGAGGAGGCAGAAGAGAGACGGAGGACTGCTGAGGCTTCGGGTCTCTACAACTAAACTAACGATATACGACTATGAAATATTTACTTGGAAAGAAACATTATTGGCGTTACGGGGCGGCGCTTTGATACATTTTGAACTTCTATCTGGTATTCTTCATGTCTTCTAATATCATGCAAACCGCCAACCATACCTTCTCAAGTTTATTCCGAGCAAGACACAACGCTCTTCATTATTTATTTTATTCTGTCATCCATTCCATTTATAAAAATCAGGTGGACGGCGATTGGTCAATAGATGTCGGCGAAATAAAAACCCGGCTTCTCCTGCAAAAAAATGTCATTGGCGTAATTGGAAGAAAAAGATAACTGACTGATAGCTATATTGCAATTTTCACGACTCCTCGATCTTTTTCATTCCACATGTTGTCTCAAATAGTAACTGCTGCTCGTGGTTTATTCAAGAGGCCAGAGGGCACCGAAGATACGGCGTCTGAGCAGGAACAATCCGCCGATATGGTCACGATAATCGAAAATTCGACTTCCTCACAAGAGACGCCCGTATCCCAGGAGTTCTCCCCAGTGTCGAGTGGAAAACGCAAAGACACATCATCATCTGTACCTGAAAGTGTCGAGAACAGACCGCAAAAGAGGCGGAAAGGCGAGCCAAGCTCAAAGGCTGCTGATCCCAATGATACAATAAAGGGTGAGGGAGATGCAGCCAAACAGAGGAAGCTTCAGGTATTGGAGTCTGTTACAATAATCAATCCGCCAAATACCAACTCTGCACCGACATTACAGGCAGATGAGAAACATGCCTTGCCTAATCCAAGGAAAATCCGCTTTGGGAGCGAAGAACCCAACGACACTCACCTAGACGATGACGAGCAACACGAGGATGCAGAATTGGAAAATGGAACAGCCGCCGAAGCAGAAGATGATGAGGACGATAGTAGTGATGACGAAGCTCCTGAAGCAGTCAGCAATGCTGCTCAGCTATTGCAAATAAGAGAAGCTGAACGCAAAAAGGAAGAAACAAGACAAATGTAAGCGATGCGGTCCGAATATTCTCTCAGCACGCCTAGTACTAACTGCTTTTATAACAGACACGAACAATTGAGAAGGGAAAAACGAAAAGAGCATGAAAAACGACTACAACAACAGGCTGCTTCGAAAGCAGCAATCCAGAAGGCAGCTGATGCCCGTCGCGAGGCCAAGGCCAAACAGGCCGAAGCGAAAATATCAAAGCATGATGAACATCAGTCCGAAAGCTCAATGACTCTCAGTGCTGGAACACGGGAGTCGAAGCACGGTCTATCAGCACCATTACCCGCACTTCTTCCAGCCGAAATTCTAAATGCAGAGCCATCCCAGCCACTAATAACAGCGCTTGATGTCGAAAAGCTGAAGATGAACACTCCAAGACATATAAGGATTACTGATACAGCTGATCGACAACCCAAGGATCTCAAGGTTGGATCTACTGCCATCAGAGTGTTGGGTGACTCTGGTAGAAGCTCCAGCCCTATACTACCACCGAAAAGTTCAAATAGTAGCAGGCGCGTTAAGGAAAATTGGGTTGGCGGGAGGCGAAAAATGGGAGCTACCGGGGCGTTGCGGCATAGTACTGGCGGTCCAAAGAGTTTTGCTAAGAAATGATATATGTGAGAGTGGAGTTTAGCCCTGAAATGACGATACCATTTGTAACCTTATCTTCACCCTGTTAATCGTAGTAAATGCCCCGGCTGACTTCATTACATCCAGGGTCGTTTTTCACCACATCTGAACCCCCAATCAGTTGAATCTAGAAAGGAGCCTTGAATCTATATCTGCTATCCTTCTTTTAGGGACATTTGACTGTTACCACTAGACAGTTAATTAATAAAATAGTTAATGAAGTGAATTGTTCAATTCACAGTCCAACAAGCCCCTTACGACAACTCAAAAAGCCAGAAACCATAAGGAATTTAACCGTGGACCTTGTCTTTTTACATCTCGATATCTACTACCCATACACATAGCCCATACTGTCCCAGGTATACCTGCAGTCGAGATTGCCCTCCAGGTGGGCGAAGACTTGATAAAGAAGACCTCCGACGCTGCTGGCTGGGAAACCCGCGAGCCTCTGTGGCACTTTTAGGGCTAGCAGGTATCCCGCAACCTGAAAGGATCTCTATGAATCAGGACCTGACGACCTATCTTAGCGCGTTGGAGATGAGATTTGAAGACAACCAGCTGCTTCAAAGCTGTAGGTGTGCCCATGCCAGGTCCTGTTTGAGCTATCTGACAACTTATCTTCTTGTTACTATAGGGGTCTCAGAGGGTTTCCAACTCCATGCCCTTTCCAACGTCCTTATCTGCACCAGTAATGCAAAGGAATTTGTAGCCGGCAGCACCGAGACTTCATCCTAGCTCACTGACCTCAAGTGGGATGACTAGGCCAAATATTAGGCCCAATAGGGGCGTAGGAACCCCCCCCCCCCTTCATATTCTGATAAGTATCAGCCGAACTTTTTTCACTAGGGCCGATGATCTAGTTGAAGCGGCCCACGTTTTCCCATTCTCTACGAGAGAATCGCAGTCACCAGATATCATCAGACTGTTCACAATCCGTGGAGCGCTCTCCGCATTCTCATGTGTTTTCCTCCACAAGTACCATGAATCCGTCTACTTTGCATTGGAACCTATCGAGGAGAATCCCGGGTCACATCATTCCACTGGTTGCCGCATATAGCCAACCTTCGCCGACTTAAGACTGACATCCGTCCATGATTCCCTCCTAGTATAGGCTGCGGGAACCAGATACGGTTGTGGAATGTAGTGACTGGCGAGGAAATCGTATCAGGCACCCTCATTCGCATTAGCGCATATTCTGTGAGTCGGTTCTGCCTAGCTGCCTCAATGATACCCCGATAGTATTTCATTCTACCAATAAGAGGAGGCCGTTCAAGCCTTCGGACTCCCTTATTTCTCTGAAGCCTCCTATTGATCCCGCTAGTGCCACTAGGGCTAAGGTCAAGGAGCTAGAAGCTGAGAGCAGGGAGGATGGACGACCGGCAGCCGTGGGCATGGCTGAGCAGGCTCGTATTGAGCAGGAATTCACCGACTCCCTGAACTGAGAACTGCTGCAGGGGGTAAACTTCAACAATGATGGGATTCTGCACTTTTACAGGTGTAGTGGATGCTTCAATGCATTATCACCTTATCTGGCGGCATTAAGGCATTTCAGGAATCCAATGATATTGATGGCGACGATGATTACTATATACCCTTTGAGCAATTACCCCTGCTACAAGCCAGCCCAAGCTCCCTGTACTTGAAGACAAGTAGTCATTGGCTTACAGCCCTCCCTCGCTTATACAACTATTATGTATGATACTGCTGCCAAGGCGATGCACAGATATTTGACTGCACGGAGGCCTAAAGATAACCTGGGAAGTTCAGAAGTTCCACCCGAGTTAACTAGTTAATAACTACTCCACTTGCCCAAGTGACCTCAAAGTCAACTTCCAGAGTCTGTCATTAAAAATATGCTACTATTGCGTCGTATATCTGCATAGTTAACGTTACGGTGCCGAGATGTCTATTCAGACACTAGTGTTAGTTTCCTTGATGAAACCCTTTGGTTTCTATTTTATCTGAAGGAGTAATCTCTAGCTTTACTTATCAAGATATAGAGTACTCCAACACTATTGTTTTTCAAGCAGCTTTTCGGCAATTTGTGGGACTAGGTATCCGACCATTCGCATTCGCAGAAGAGCCTGTGAGCCGGCAGGGTGCCATCAACATTAGAAATTGCATGGCAAAGATAGTAAATGGCATACAGTGGCTTTATAGATACTACAAAATTGCGTTGGAGTAATTAATGTAGAACAATGAAAGGTTGGAAAGGGAAAACATGTTATATTAACCACAAACGACCCCGAACATTAAATTTAGTTAAGGCTAGAGATAACTAACCAACTATTTACCGAGTTCCACAATGATAACGATATGAATAATAACATCTTGATACCAATAGCTTATAGCTCTCTATTTTGTGACTTGCTCCAAAGAGAAAGTCGGGAGAACTCGGGGGTAAGATGATATGAAGAAGATAGCAATGCGAGATGGATATGGAGTGTGAGGAGGAAGTAAGCACTTTGCAGGTCACTTTTTTTTGTCTATCTCAGCAGTTTGAAATATTATCAAACCGCTGAACCAAAAAAATGAACTCCTAATTAGCTGCAGAGAACATCATTATAAATCTTTGAGTAGTTACGGTATATGGTAAGTCTCTGCCAAGGCGATGCACGATTTTAAGGTTGGCTGCACGGGAGGCTAAAGTTAGTTTATCTCGGAAGCTCGAGGGACCGTCATGTGACTTAAGCTCCTGAGTATAATAGAGTAGTAAACGAATACCTCGACGTCTAGCTAAATACTAGAAAAGTAGATGAATAAGTATAGAAATAAATAATAATGATAGATTAAAAGATAATAAATTATTCTATAATTATTTATCTATAGAATAGTACTTATTAATTAGCTAATAAATACTTGAATAAAATAATAAAAAAAGTAGTAATAGTAATATATTTTATATTTAATATATTAGTTAAATACTAACTTTAATATACCCCTTTAAATACTATAAATAATAGTAATAATATAATCTTAATACTTTATATTAATAATAGTAAATAATTTAATATAAAATATATATAAAATAATATAGAAAAAAATAATTATATATATTATTTAAATATTAATTTTATTTAATATTTTATAGTTTTGGTAATTATAGAAATTTTATAAATTTAATATATTTGAATAACTTACTTAAATTATTAGTAATATTATTATCTATATTAATATATTTAAGCTAAATGAAACTATTATTTAAGTATTATTAAATTATGAAATAATAATTATTAAGCTAATATATAATTTTATAATAAGAGTAATTAATAATAATTTTTATTTTATTAAAATTATTAAATTAAAATATTATAGACTTATTAATTAATAAATTAAATAATTTAAATATTTTATATAACTAAAATAAATCTCTAATTATTTTATTAAATATAATAAATCTAACTACTATATTAAAAGAAATAATAAATTTTTAGTAATTAAATCTTTATTTAATTAAATAATTAGTATAGAAGAAAATATAAAATCTTATATATTTTTTATGTATTTAATTACTAATATTAATAAAGGCTTATAGATATTATTTTAAATTTTTATTTAGTATTGATATAATATTTTATTAATTCATCATTATATTATTTAATTATATTAGTAATTATTAAGCTATTAACTAATATATTATTGAATTAATTACTAAGTTTTTATTTATATATATATTTTTTTAATTCTAATCGTTTTTTAAAAAATTAGTAATTAATTTTCAATTTAATATGTATTTATATTTTTATTATATTTAAATTTATATTACTAAATAACTAATATTATAATATCTACTACTTACTAAATTTTATAATTTTAATTATTTAATTATTAAGGGTATTCCTTTATTATTATTATAAAGATTAGATAAATAACTTATGTA
Source organism: Trichophyton verrucosum HKI 0517 (assembly GCF_000151505.1). NCBI lineage: Eukaryota > Fungi > Ascomycota > Eurotiomycetes > Onygenales > Arthrodermataceae > Trichophyton > Trichophyton verrucosum. The sequence goes on along the minus strand of NW_003315620.1, from coordinate 534 downwards.
ATTTAAAATATATTACATATCCTAAATAATATATAGAGAAATTTTTAACTAGAGATAGTAGTACTATATCTAGAGCTATATTCTAGTAAGAATTCTATTATATAACTAGATACTTATATAGTGGAGGTAGTATTATTTAATTCTCTAGAACTTAAAATATATCTTACTATGGAATAAAAATAGCTGGAGTAAAAAGCTTAAAAAATAGAAAAATAATTAGAGTTTTTATATTAATAATGGTATAATTAACTACTTAAATAATAGATTAATATACTAATAATTAAGTTACTTTAATTTAAGTTATTTATAGAGGCTATAAATAGTATTACTATTGTAGAAAAATTAAAAGATAAATGAAATTTATTAATTAAAGAATTAATAAATAAGAAAATATTATATTAATTAATATCTTCTTTAAATTTATAATAAATATAAATTATAATTAATATATTTATAATTTTAAACTTAATATTTATAATTATTTATAATTATAATTATCTATTACTACTTATAAAAGTATTATTATAAATTTAG
>NW_003315619.1:0-4329 GCF_000151505.1 Trichophyton verrucosum HKI 0517 | reverse complement strand
GTTTGGTATAAGGATTGGTTTAAAATAATAAATAAATAAAGAGAAATATACTTATATTAATTAATATTATAAAATTATAATTTCTTATAAAAGCTGTATTAATTATAAATATTAAAAAATAATTTTAATTAAAGTAGAAATAGATATTTTTATATATACATTCTAAAAGTTTATCTCTCTTATTTTTTTTTAATTCATTCCTTAAATTATTTTATTTAGTTTATTATTAGATTATCTTTATAAGTTTATACTTAAAATATTATATAATTTAGAGTTCTCTAAATTTCTTCTATTATATATTTTCTTATTTTAATAATTATTTTTACTTAGGCTGTATTGTAAGTAGTCTATAATGAATATAGTTATTAGTTTATTATTAAAAATAGTTAAGATATAGAGGTAGTCGCTATATAAGTTATATAACCTAGATAGTACATTAGTAAATAAAGTATATTTTATGAAATTCTAATATTTAACTCCTTTAATTAGTATCGACTTAGTAAATAGAATCTTTTGCTTAATTAGTAAGTTAATGATAGTAGAAAAGAATAAGATAAAATAGTAATAATAACTAAATAGGCCGATAATAGTTTCTAATACTTATAAAGTTCTGGAGAATAATATATAATAGATAATTTTAAGCTTCTATTTCTATATAGTAATACTAAAATACCTAATATAATAATCTAATAATTTAATAAATTTATATTCAAAATAGTACTTCTTTAAAAACAGTATTATACTAGTAAACTGGAGGGTTATTAAAATAGTATCTAGATATAGAAGGTAGTTTTCTAATATCTTACTATAGATAATAATATTATCAATATATACCAGAATGAATAATTAGAAGAACTAAGTAAGAAGACGCTTCATTTAATATTAAAAAAGTATAAATAATATAATAATATTTATTATATTAATAGTATATCATTTATATCTATAGTAGAGAGTAGAAAAAACTAATTTCTATATATTATTCTTTATTATAAGCTATTAGAAGAAACTCTTAGTTATATTTATAGATAAAAAAATAATAGAGCCTAATAACTTATTAAGAATATTATGTTATTAGAGTAGTAGATAAATATTAGATATAATCTTAGTATTTGATTTTCTTATATTAATAACGATATAGGGCTTAGAGCCCTTCTATATAATAAATATTAGTAAAATAAAGGAAGTAGATACTATAAAAGAAACTTTTTCTATTTATTTATCTTATAATAGAGAGTTAAGAATAATATTAATAGTTTTTTATTCTTCTAAGAAAGGTAATATACTAGTCGATATAGTCTAAATAAGTTACTATTAGGGTATAAATATATCGATATATTAATACTATTATTAAATCTTCTTAACTGTAGGTTTAATAAAATAATATATAAGGAAAAAAGATTTTATATTTTAGCTCTATATTTTATACTAAAGTCTAGCAAGATATTAGCCTCTAAGATATCCATTAGGGGTTTCTATAGTAAGATAGTAAAAAGATTTAAGTTAATAATATTAGTTAACTATATTATATTAACTAAGTTAATTATTATACTAAAAGTAAAAACTAGTTAGTTAAATAATAGTAAAATATAATCTAAAACTTATCTCTTAAGTATCCTAACTAGTAGATAATTAATATTAGTAATAGATAAAATATCTATATTATAGGTTATAATAATATTTAGGCCCAATATATAGAATAAGTTATTTACTAATTGTAACTTAAGGGGTTTAAATAAGTATATAGTAGAAGTAGAAATAGGCAAATAATAGATAGAGATACTTAAGCTCTATACTAGTTAAATAATAACTAAGTTAATAGCCTAAATGGATATATATTTATAATACATATATAGATTAAATAGAAGAGTAGATAATATAGTAGATAAAATATTATTAAAAAGAATAAATATGTCGCCCTATATAATAATTTTTATAAGATAAAAAATAATAATTAATAAATTATTAAGAATATCGTTGGTTAGTGAAATATTAATAAGTAATAAAAGTATAATATAATAAAATACTAATCTATAAATATATTTTTTATTAATATTTTATAGAGGTAAATAAAGAAATACTATACTAGATATCTTATATATTAGCCTATAGAAGAAGGAAAGAGTAATTAATAGAGTATTATTAAGTATAATATAAGGAAAATATAATAGTAAATAATACTAAAATATTAGAAATATAGATATACTAATATTAATATAGAAGGAGAATAGTATTATAGTAGTAAAAATAACCAATAAAAATAAGTAATATTTATAATTAAATAAAATTAATAAGTAGATATTATTTCTTAATATTTTAGTATTAGAGTTACCTACTAGTTTCCCAAGGTATTTAGAGAGGAGAGGATATTATTATTATTATTATTATCCTCCATAGTTAGCTAGGCTACTTATTTTATTTTAATAATAGTATCGATCGTTATTTAGTAGTTAAAATTTCCTAAGTTAATAATAGTTAGCTTATAGAATAAATAAAAGTAGTACTAATAATTTTTACTATATATAGAATAGAGATAGAGGGGAGGTTTAGAGTAGTCTAGCTATGGTTAAATACCATCTTTAAGTTTTATCTTAGTATCTTTTACTATATTAGTATTATCTTTATTTATATCCTTAGAGATTATTACTTTATCCTTAATAGTAGATATATTAGTAGTAGCTAGCTTAATATATAGCTTATATAGATAGATTATTATATATAAGAAATAGAAAAATTTTTAAGATTTTACTACTATAGTTTTAAAAAAATAAATATATTATTTATATATATCTAGTATTTTATTCTTTAATAGTAATATAATAAGCGTAAGACCATTATTTAAGCTTTTCTATAATAGCTACTTTAGTATAGCCTTATTTATTATTTTGGTAGATATAAGTAGGGATATCTTCTTTATTATATATAAAGTTAGAGATAATATATTAATATTAATAAAGTCGAAATATAGTACTATTACTTTATTTTGAATAGATATTTAATTTAATTTAAATTCTATCTATAGTATATTACAGTAGATCTTAAAAAATTTTATAAAATTAAGTTATATTATCATAGATAGTACTAAATACTATTTAAAAGCTCTACTTTTAAAGTATAAGGGCTAGATACGAAGAATTATAATATTACTTTTAAGTTATTCTATAAATTTTAATTAATTAATAAAAGAGGAGATATTTATTTTATCTAGATTAAATATTATAATATTAGTTAGTTTAAAATATTATAACTATAGAGAGTAATAAGTAAGAATAAATAATATTTAGGAGAAGTTATTAATATTCCAGATACAGCTATAATAATAATTATTATAAATATTATATTTACTATACTTCTAAGTGGATAAAGTATTATAAAAGTTATTTAGATGATTATCTCTTACTAGATTAAGAATAGAATAAAATTAGTAGAGGTTTAAAGGTAGAGCTAGTATTAGAGTCTACTATTAAGTAGACCGCTACGAGATTGATTATTATAATGGTAAATTTATTTTAGAAAAAATTATAGTAATAATTTATATTATTACTAGATTGGTATCTAAAGCTAAAATAGATAATAATATAGAGGAGGAAATATTACTATTGGATAAAGGAGAATAATAATTAATTTATGAATATAATATATAATTATAGCTTAAAGTAGAGAAGAATAATAATAAAATAATAACTAAATATAAAAACTTAGTTTATTATTAAAATTAATATTCTTTATTATATAGCTAATTATATATTAATTATAGCTATTAATAAAGGTTATATAACTAATTTTAGGAGGTAGATTCTAACTACTAAAAGTTGGTAAGGTGGTCTATAATTTAATAGAGATACTATTCTAGAGTATTTTGATTAGTCTTATGATATTTTAGATTCTTTTATTTAATATTTAGCTTAATTAGGCGTCGTCTTATTAATATTATATCTTTAGGCGCTAGTAACTCCAATATATTGGAAAGGTTAATAATAGCTAGTAAAGACCTCTTATTTAGGCCTTTTTCAAAAAGCTAAAAATATATAAGTTATTCTTTTATAAGCCTTACCTAGCTATTCAAAAAATTTTATAATAAGAGAAATATTACTATCTAGAGGGCGAATTGGAATTTAGGTAAAATAAAAATAATATTATAAACTAATAAAAAGTTAATTAATATTAAAATCTCCAGTAATATATTTTATATTATATTATTATAATAATTCTAAATATATATAATATATATAAAGATTTATAGATACCGCTTTATATTATTAAAAGTAGATTTATATATTATATTTAGATCTTTATCTAGTACTACGAAACCTACTAATATATTAATATTTT